>NW_028220642.1:0-8505 GCF_045865225.1 Trachurus japonicus | reverse complement strand
GGGACCGTTCGTTATTTATGGAATGGGCCACCGGAGGAAAATGGGGGGGGGTCATGTCATAATATTCTTTGTTGAGGGGTGGGTCCACTAAAAAAAAAAGGTCAGTGAGGGGGGGTCATTCAACATTTTGTCTGGAGGACACTGCAATGCCCAAAACAAAACAAAACAAAAACGGGACATTTCAAAGCTGTAAGCACTGATGACAATGAGAGCAACGGCCCCCGAATCACAACGTTATTTTATGTTGCCCTGCCTCATTGCGTAACTCTACATAGTCTGAGCATAGACTGTAAAAAGAATGGACGTAGCGTCCGTGACGTCACCCATTGGTTTTGGGGAGTCGTTTTTGTGACTCAAATATGGCGGCCTGAACAGCGCCATGTTGGATTGGCCGGCCGAGAACCCGCCCACTGGCCTCGAAGCAGCTGTCCACGGAGCTGCTCGGACCTGTCACTCAACGTTTCCGCGCCCTGATTGGCCAGAATTTTAACCTAATAACAGTAAAACTGTAGAGTTAAAAAAAAATTCACCCCCCTCAGAGTGTGTGCGGGGGTAGAAACTATCGATTGAGACGAAAAAACGTTCTGACACCAGGCTTTTAACATGTTTACTGAGGATGTAAAGTCGGCGATTTTAACATGGGGGTCTATGGGGAATGCTCCCTTCTGACACCAGCCCCCAGAGGAATCCGAGGGGATTTCAGTTTTTTGAACGCGGAAGTGAGCTTCACTTCTCAGACCGACAACTGCCCCCTTGAGTCTGAGCAGCACGTACGTTCACGTTGCTTTTGTGAATTGTAAACAAACAGACGCCCCCTCGGTTTTCACGTCCAGCTGTTTAGCGGCTAATTCAACTGCAGTGATGGATAACTGTACCGGAGAGGCTCAACTTCATGAACTACATTTGAGGAATAAACGGCAGCTTTTACCTGACGGGAGACCGACGCCTGAGCTACGGTAGCTAACAGTTAGCTGGTTTTACGTACTTTCTCTCTCTCTCTTTCCCTCTCTTTCTTACACACACACACACACACACACACACACACACACACACACACACACACACACACAGTTGTCTGTCATATCTGTCGTAAACCTTGTAATAATACGTTGTTGTTGAGTGCAGTTCACATTATTGTTGCTTCGGTTTGAGTGTGGATTAATTGTTAATGGTTTGTTGTGTAATGTGAGCTGGTCCAAAATCGCGATTCTGTTATTGATGAGTTGGGTTTTAATAACAGCTGATAAATGGCATGGATTGATGAGAAGGTGTTGCACACATGGTTATCAAAATGAAATAATGTAGTGTCACGCGCTACGTGATGCGATGTCACGTGTCGATGGCTGGGGGGGGGGTGTCATGTATCTTTTGATAAGGCTTAATGCAGGGTCATGTTAAAATTTACTGACTCCGACAGGGGGGTCATGTAAAAAAAAAAAAAAAGTCCTGTGAATCCCTCCGGTGGCACTGATGATAAATAACGAACAGTCCCTTAGAGCCAAAAGGGGCAATGTCTGGTTTTACCCAAACACAAAGTTCAGAACTGAGGTCAAGCGGTACAATCTTGGTTTCATCAGACCGAAGAAACACAAACTCCTCTTCTAGTATAGCTACAATTATTGTTTATCATTCCTCTATCCTTTTTCTTCTCTCTCTCTCTCTCTCCTCTTTGTCACCTCACTCTCCTCTATTCTTCTTGCTATAGGTAGTGACTTTCCTGATGCCTCACCTTGAGACAGCCGAGCTCTCGGTGCATAATTACCCAGCGAGCTGCTCCCTCCTCACTCAACACCCCATGACGCTAATAGCAACAGGAAACAACAGTCGTCAGGCAGGTGGAGGAGGCGACACGCCGCGCAACAAGATATCAGTCTCTCAAGTGCTCACATGTGATTATGGTATGATTAACTGAAGCTTTTATGTACCTTAAGTTAAGTGAGTTTTAATTCTTCCACAAAGAACCTCAGTGGCTATTTACACTGAGCCTGTCAGCAAGATGTGGTAAAGCCTTCAAAGAACATTTCTTTGATGGAAATGGATAGAAAGTATTTAGATGACTGAATAAATGACTACACAATTATACATAAAAATGGTTAAAATGTCTTTAATGGAGGATTTAATGTTAACAAACTTTGATCTGTGCCCTTAACATGTCCTTACAAGGTCACCTAATATAAAGATTTGTTTTATATTTATAAAGCAGCTGCAGCTTGAGGCACATTCACACTTATGCATATTTAAAGCTGAAATCATTAACACCCAGGAGTTTGACACAGAAATAAACCTGCAGGTAATTGAGATGGAGAATTTTATTTCACTTTCACTTTTTTTCTCCACTTTTATTGCATCCATTTAAAAAACTCCAAACCCTCCACTTTGAGGTTGTCTGTTCTTGCAGTTCATAGAAGTAGTAGGCTACGACTCTTGAGTTTCAGCTGATGTAATCATTTCAAATGGGATGTTGCAGTCATACTTAATAGGATTTCTGGTATACTTTAAAGAATGATAAAAATAAATAAATAAAAATAATAATGAAGAAATATGCAGAATTTGCACATTAAAAGCCTCAGTTACGTTACTGTAGGCATATTCAGGTATATTCATTCATATTCATGCTCAAGGGATCAAGGGGATCAGCACTGGCTTCTGGGGGAGTTTGAGTTAACTTTATAACCATTACAACAAAACATGTGTGAGTTTTTAAAGTAAGAACAAGGCAAGGCTTTAATCTAGTACTAAAACAAAGTATTGAAAGTATTGTACAAATACCTAGCATTAAAAGTGAAGTGCTAAAGGTTTGCTATTCAAGAGGTAACTTGAGGAAATGCAACCGACATAGGACAAATTGAAAATACAGGAACACTCTGTCAGCTCCACTTCAAAATCCTGCAATGCTGAACATTTTCTTCACAGTGGATACAGCAGGGAGCTGAATTAATTTCTCTTTGGAGGCTTTACAGACAAATGTAGAAACACACACACACACACACACACACACACACACACACACACATAAACGATGTGTGCTTAGCAAAACAAAAATTACACAAATGTGCATTTGAAAAATAAACCCATTTACAAGCAGCTGCAGAGCAGACGCAGTAAAAAATATGTTGTGACTTGCCTGCAAAAAGTGATGAGTGTGCTCGTTTTGGAAGCGCTGTAAAGAGTTTAATCCCCAAAAATAAATAACAGCAGCACAACTGGGCTCCGCCTTAGTAAAAAGTCTTTGTCTACAAATGTAATTAAAAAAAAACTTTGAGCAAAGGAATGAATTGAAGGCTCCCAATAGCACTGATAACCCTGGCATGGCAACAAGCAAGGGTTTTAACAGTCTCCTAATGGGTCCGCTAAAAGGCCCTTTAATATGTTTTCTCCTGTAAGTGATCAAAACTCCTTTTCAGTAACCTCAGTAATGATCTTTATCGGGGAGTGAAAGAACAGTTTTACAAAGGATGAAAGGGGAAGAAAAAAAACACCACAGGCGACGGCACTTGGATGGGCAAAAGGCTAATTGTGTCTGAAATGAGATTTTAAGCGGCTGAATTAGCAGAGGGTGCAGCGAGCGGCAGCTGAGAAATGGAGGGAAAATAAGCGCAGGTCACATACAGATAAGCATGACAGTTCTCTGAGAGTCTGACTCGGTGTTTGTGCAGCTCTTTAAGCTGCACAGGACGCCGTCTGGTGATTAATTAGGCTGACTTGGAGGAGAAAACCCTGTCATTACTTCGAGCATTCATCTTTCATTTGAGTCATTTAGCCTCTCCCCGCTGCAGAGCTGTTTACAGTGAGTCACGGATTCTGATTGAATTCATAGATCAGCAAATTAAACTCACTGCGGGGAACAAAACGTTTCCAAAGATGATCATGTAGGGTAAAAAAAAATTACAAGGAAAAGAAGTGTCAGAGGGAGACGCAAGAAGCTTTTTGTGTGGAGCAGGGTTCCTGTGGAAAGGAGTGTGGTGGGTAGTTAAAGATGGAGAGAGGGAGAGAGAGAAAAGGCTTGAGATGTGGAGAACAGTGTTTATTGCACAAGTAAGAGTCTAAATATGATGTAGCATCTCCAGCTGTGCACTCAGCTCTGTCAGCATGTGTGGTGGGCATGCAAATACGAGGTGATGGATGTATCTGGTGTGGTCTAAAGGGAAGCAGCCAGAGGGGGAGAAAAGAGGAGGCTGTGGTCGCTTGAAGACTAATGGGCCGATTAAGAGCTTCAAGGGGGCGGCCATTTATTTGTCGTGTGTGACTGGATGAAGATTCACTTCATTAATAAGGCCTGGCGCTTACCAACATTGTTTTTCTTTTTTGTTTTGTTTTTCTTGGTGTTGTTTTTTTTATTCTTTTCATCTCCCCTACTCCCTCCATGCTCTCCACAAAGCCTCTCCCCTTTTCAGCTAATTGTGTCTGGAGAAAAACAAATGGAGACTTGTGAGAAAAAGAGCTGCATCACCGAATCCTGATATTCAAGATAGAACTGTTTGGTTTCAAAATAAAGGCAAACTTCCCCGCAATGAAAAGGTTGACAACATTATGATCTAAACATCAAAAAGTTGACAACATCTAAATGAATAAAGACTGAGCAAACACCTTACGTAAAGGTACATTGTGTAAGAATTACTCCCATCTAGCGTTGCGGTTGTACAGTATATCGCAAGCAACTCAATCGTATTTTTCATGCTGCATTCACGTGAAATTGGGCAGACGGCAGACGGACGACAGCCGCTGCACGTAACTGCATAAAAAAGCCTCTATGTAAACAAGTGGTCCGTCAGCACGAGGCAAAACAATACACCTGACAATATGTTGTCATGGTGATGTCGTATTGTTTACCTGACCCACGTTTTACCGGCTTTCTCTCGACTTCTGTGACTAAAATGACATCTGGTTTGTTACCAACGGCCGTCTGCACGTGACTGCAGCATCAGTGTATCGCTCATTTCCTCCTCACTGCGTTACCGCGGTGACTTTTCACAGACGCCACCTCGACCTGAGCCGACAGCTCCGGTGTCTCCGCTGAGTTTCCGTGGTTTCCTACCGTCACGCTGCCACTGAACGTAAAAATATGGCGACGCCACATGGCAGCCAGCACCGAGCTTACCCGCTCCATGTAGATATGAATGATATGAACGGCTCATTCAGAGCTGAAAGGAACACTTCAGTTTGTGGATGGGGGTGATTACTGATGAATGAAAAATATACTTTTGAACGAAATAATCGTTTTTCGTGAAAAGATAACAGGAGAAGTTACACAATGTCCCTTTAAAGATTTGAAAATTATAGGTAGTGCCTGCGCTTGTCTGAGGATCCCTGAGCCAGTGATAGTTTATGGTGCATGAAAATCCATAATCATCTACAACCTACAGCATCCAGTGCAAACAATAGCTGGTGAAAATACATAAACATGAAATACAAATTAAGCCATGATGCTAAAAAAAAACAAAAACAAAAAAAAACAAGGTTTTGCTTTCAGATTTGATTCTTTTTGTGTTTGGAGATGTGGAAAAAACAAACGTCAAGTCAAACCTCCATTCTGTGCAGAAACTGGAGCAGAACTGAACCGTCTCAGTTGTGCACTCATATCATTTATCTCTCCTACTTCTTTGGGCCTAATTGTGACTACTGCACATTCATATCATTACACGTCCTTCACCTGGTCTACGCAGCCAAAACACCACTGTTTTCATGCTCAGGTACTTTCCACCATCATTAGCTACTCTGTCGGGAACTTAATAGTGTCTAACAGTCTTCAATTACTGATATCTTCTTGGGAGCTGAACGTTAAATGTATTCCTGTACCACTTAGTTTAATTCACCATTATATTCTCAGACACATGAATGTTTTAAAAAAAAAATGTAATGAAAGGAAAAGAAAAAAATAGAGAACGAAAAGGTTATGTCTGTTAATCATGATAAAAGTGATTGCTTAAGTGTGTTCATTTGTTAACTTGCTAAAATAAATTAGTAGAAATAAGAATAATTCACATTAAGAATAATGAGCATCATCACCCGGACACGAGACAATAAAGCACTAAACGGTTTCAGCTCTGCATTCACTGTATGTCCTGAAGAGTCATTTAAACTGTTGTTGACAAATTACAG
The DNA here is from genome assembly GCF_045865225.1 of Trachurus japonicus. NCBI lineage: Eukaryota > Metazoa > Chordata > Actinopteri > Carangiformes > Carangidae > Trachurus > Trachurus japonicus. Next base: position 2,406 of record NW_028220642.1, on the reverse strand, counting down.
TTTTTTTCTCAACAAATATGGACCCGATTTTTAATTAAAATAGCATAATAGTGCTACAGTATGGTACTTCATTTCATTTGGTCACATGATGCTGAAGGCTTGTGTGAAAGGCTCCTGCTGCATTCAAAATACCCATGACTGAACTAAAGGTACTTTTGTTTAAGCTCAAATCCTCTCTAGATCATAATTAATTTTGTCTCTTATGCAGTTCCATATTTATTTTCTGGTATCATATCAAACATTTGAACACCCCGTGTAGGATTTCAATCAATCAAATGTCTGCATGTACATCATTTCAGGTAGCATGTTTGTGAATCTCAATTGTGCATACAATCCTGACGTTCATACTCATGAAAGGCTTTTTTAGTCTCCTAAGAAACGGCCGACTATGTAGTGGAGCACATTAATGAAAAATCGTTCACTTTGTGGTACAAGCGCCAAATTTGGTACACAAGTGCTTTTGGACCTACTATCTCATAAAAGTACGTTGCCCACTTGAACAAACAAAGTGGCCACCATTTTTCAAGATGGCCGCCATTCGAAGTGGTTTGAAACAGCGTTTGAACTATATTTTGATTGAATAGTCCTATTCTGATGGTTTATACATTGAAATATGTGTTTTTGCACATGAGAAATACAACTCTGCATTTAGAAAATCAAAATTATTGAATATTATGATGATACAATGCGAATTAAATGAAAAAAACACTCACAAACAAAGACATTAGTTTCACTTAAAGCTTTTGGACCTGTAAGCTACTTGTAGGGGAGGCCACGTAGAGGCTGTCTTTGTCTCCCCCATTTTTTTTTTTTTTTTTTAATTTTTAGATAACGGTATAAAAACACAGAAAAGGTGTCAAAGCATAGGCTGCATGTTTTACGATCCAGAACTTGAATCAACATAACTTAAAAAATAATAATACAAATATCCAACTCAAACATTCAACTTAAACTTGGTTGTTCTATTTTCTTAGCCCTCACATGCACAGGCACACAACTGTGTGCACTTCAGGCCGAAGCGATAGCATTTCCATCGTCCTTGGCATTCAGTCTTGCAGCCACATTTTGTCAACTGCTCACAAGTCTGAGCAATGGGTGGAAGGGTTGTCCAGAGAACTTGCCAGATCTGACCATCTTTTTGCCAGCCCCAGTTGGCAGGACTTTGAAGTCAGTCTTTCAGTCCAATCTGGATGTGTCTAACCTGATGGGCAACAGGTTGATTGCCTGAAATAGAGGTATGTTTTTGGCTATCATGGAATAGCCGTCAGAACTACACTCATAACGGGTAGGGGGAGACTTCAACGCTGCTTTTGTATCTGTCTGACAGAGGCAACACTTGCTCCAGTCAGTTTTAGTAGCACAACTCAATGGATTATCGGCAGACATCTTATACAGTTGAAGGTCGAGGGATTATCCTTTTACCACCCAAACATACAAAATATCATAGCACATTGGAATATGGGATGCAACTAGGTTCAAGTATCTGGTGCCCTACACCTAGCCCGATCGTTCATCCAGTGCCATAAATCCCGTGCGATCTGTACACCATCCAGGTAACTAAAGCCCCGTTACCCTTGGCTCGGCTATCTAACTACAATACTACAACTAACTAAACTTCTAGTTGAGTCTATACAGGGGCTTATTAGATAGCATTTGGGACACTAAAGTATACTACAACTACAGTGAGTACACCACTACAACAGTTAGTAAACTACAACTACAGTTAGTACACTACAAGCTGACACTGAACCCCATGCTGAGTCTCACAGCAGTGATGTCACCAGTGTGCCCTGGTTGTGCTTTGACATCACTCTTATAAAAAATTACTAACCAATAAATGTTGACCACAGAATTTTAATGAATTATCATTTATATTGCTAAATTAGTACTTTTATTTCAGTAAAGAACGCTTGTGTTGCTGTATGTGTGTGTGTGTGTGTGCGTGTGTGTGGTGAGTGACAGTCAAAAGTTTGGACACATTTTCACAAATGATTCACACAAAAAACACATCCCTCAGAATTCTGCAGATTTTCACTTAAGATCATTGCAGAAAACTGAAGAAAAAACGCGAAAACGCTACTTTTTAGTCATTTAATAGCCATTATCTTGAAAATTGGTGGCCATATTGGAATTCAATTGACACCATCGAGTTATTCCAGTCATAATACATTCATTTTGATGCTTGGATCATTAACATTCTTCTGTTAATTCAAGTTCTACCTCGAAAACCTTTTTTTGGCGTTTGACGAGGCGGCCATCTTGAAAACTGGCGGCCCTCTTGGATTTTCAGCTGGGCAACGTACTTTTATTAGAAGGTATGTCCTGGACATCATTTGTACCAAATTTGGTGCTTGTACCATGAAGTGAACGATTCGGCTCAAAAATGGACTTAAGCAGCCCCACTAA
>NW_028220641.1:0-14930 GCF_045865225.1 Trachurus japonicus | reverse complement strand
CACTGAAAAAAGTGAAACCACTGTGTCATTCCTTTAAAGTGTATTTTTAAATTTGTCTAATGAAAAAATATGCGTTCATGTTTAAACCTGATCATTTCAGTTTGCTTCAAAGCAAATGTCACTACCTGTGGACAAAATTAAAAAAAACACTTCTACTCAAATGGTATTTTCACTTCAAACCAAACGTTTTCCTGTCACGTGACCATGTGACGTCACGCCAAGCCGCTCTTTTCGACGTTGAAGTCCGCCATGTTTGTTTCCTCGCATCAAGTGCGGAGGGCAAGAGTGGACTGTCTGTCCTGTGTGGAAACTCGTTAAAACAAGGTAAGAATTCAAAACTGTGCTGTTTTAGTGCAACACGCGCTTTCCGTGTACATTTATGGTCAGTGGCAGAGTGAACAACTGACATTATCTTAAAGCAGATATCAGTGGAATGTTTTTGTCAATATAAGTCCTAAATAGTCCTATTTTCCGTCAGCAATCACTTACATGAAGTATTTCAGCCTAAACACGAGTCTCTCCGTCACTCTGCTCTGCTGTAACCCGAGGAGAAAATTTTCCTTGTGGGATACAAGTGTTATCCAATGAGGGGAGAGAACGGCATGAAGGGCTGTGTGTGCAGCCAAGGGATGCGCGTGAATGTGGTGACGTAGCACGAGGACCAATTGATGCCTGACAAGGGGGGGCTGCTAACTCATGGTGCGTTCAAGGAAACTCGTACTTTGTGTTTTTCCTTCCTGTGAAGTCATACCAGTTCGATCTGGTACGAGTTCACGGGTCGGAAGTTACGAGTGGCCGTTATAGGGAACTTTCACAGACAACAGGACGGTAAAAACACGAGCTACGGGTTACCTGGAACGCTACCAAGTCGTAGTTGTGACTTGAAGCTGTAACTTACGGTTTCAAAAGCCTGCCTTGAACACAGCATTAGCCGAAACGGCCGTGCCGCTGTTATCTGCTTTAAAGACTGGCTTTGAATTTTGTGCACTACGCACATGCTAGCTAAACGAGGTCGGTTGCCGAAACATTAGCAACAACTACGTAGTTCTTGTTGAGTCGTGTTGTGTTTAACAAGTGCTAAGTTAATGTTGTTAATATTATTGTGAAGTCGCGTTATGAAAGAATAACCGTAAATTATTGTGATAAGGCTTGAATTGGTCAACTAGAAATGGGAGCCACGGTTTTTTTTTTTTTTTTCCCCAGGTGGACTGCAGTCAGGTCCACACCACGCAGACACACACGTAGTGCTGTATCTGCAGCGAGTGAGAGGCGAAGACCGTGAAACTCCGCGGTGTAGGGTAAGTTGTGATAATACTTGAACATGGTAAACTAGAAATTGGAGTGGGTCTACCCGGCCACGTTTTTTTTTCTCCCCCAAGTGGGCTGCACACACACACTGCTGTCTCTGCAGCAGAGTGGGGCAAAGACGGTGAAACTCCGCGGTGGCGGTGAGTTAGAAGAATGTCAAGTAATAGAGAGCCTAAGCGGAAGCAGGAAGTAACGGTCACCATGGGACCTCAACTCTGAAAAACTCGCCATTCAAATGAACGGGACTGAACATTTTATTTCGTGATCCGTTTGAATTGTGCCATGAGAAAAAAATATGTCCTCTACCTGTTTAAAACATCACGTTTCATCCCGAGAAATCAGCAGTTTGTTGTAAAGCTATTGTAGAATAAAATTCAGAAGAATCTGTAAGCAGAAAGACTACAAGTCGCGTAGGTGACGTCACCAAATGCCGCCCTTTCCCGTGTCAGTTGGTGACGTATTTTTTGTGAGACACAGATCTGTAGTCCGTAGAGCGGTCTTTACACAAAATACATTCTTCTGTTGCCGTTTTATGATAAACTGCTGATTTCTCGGCATGAAACGTGATGTTTTAAACAGGTAGAGGACATATTTTTTTCTCATGGCGCAATTCAATCGGATCACGAAATAAAATGTTCAGTCTCATTCATTTGAATGGCGAGTTTTTCAGAGTTGAGGTCCCATGGCGCCGTTACTTCCTGCTTCCGCTTAGGCTCTCTATTGTGATTTGCCATGGTCAATCTATACATTTTGTAGGTGTGTGAACGCAGGTAGCTTCAGTAGGAGGGGGGAGGGGGAGGGGGAGCGGAGAAAGAGTGTGATTTTGTGAGGGAGTTCATTGAAAGTTTACTGTTATGATGCCGTGTTCGGCGCTTCTTAATTAATTGCCGTCGTTGGTAAACAAACACACATGGCTTGGTGCTGCAACTGAATTTCACAGCTGTGAGATGATTGGCTGTTTGCTTGTCAGGGAGCATTCAGGGATGTGATTGGCTGTTTGAATGCTAGGCAGGGAGCACATGTGGGACTATTTGTTACATGATTGGCTGATAGGCAGTTTATGAATGGGACATATTTGAAGCCATATTTTTTCCCCAAAAAAATAAAATAGTGTGCAGAGTAAATAAATTGCAGACAATATTTGCATTCATTCAGTGTGACCCAGTATCAAAGGATCCACAGAAGAGGAAGGGTTTATAATTCCATTCTCTCATCTGTCAGTATAATCCAGTATAGTAGCCTACAATACCAGAATGCCTAAGGTCTAATAAATTGGAGTCTGTAGTGACAATCATGGACAATACTAACTGTCCCAACAAAAAAGTAAATGTGAATTATTCCATTTCTGTTACAGGTTTGCTCCTGAAAAGTTTGCAGTTGGTAAGTCCGTAAATGAATAACTGTGGAAATTATGGATGTTTAAGTGACATTAGTGTCATTGACATTTTTTTATTTGTTATATTTCACTAATTGCAAACAGAAATAACTTCAGTTTCATCAGACAATAACAATAAAAAAGGAAAACAATTTAATACAGTTTTAAATAATGTTTAAAACGGAAGTAAAAATGTTTAAGTTAAAAGATTGATTGCAGCTGTGGCAAGAAATAAATCATAGTTTTTTGTGTCTCATTCATCCACACAAACTGTTATAAAAATGTATTGTGTTCATTAGCCCAGAGGCACCAATTTCAGACTGCATATAATCTGCACATGTCTGAATTTTCTAAACCATCTTTGGAGGTTACTGACATTTGACTGAATGTCCCGTTATTTCCAATGATTCATTTTCAATGATTCATTTTCAATTGTAAATTAGATCTATGTTGTGGCCAATTATGTACTACAACTAATACTATTATTTTTATTCTTGTTTTTACTAGATACTTTTGGATGCCTGGTATCTGGAGCATTATCGGGTTTATGAGTGGGTCATATCCGCCACTACCCACCTAACAACTTCAGCTTGTTGGGGTGCGAACTGACTGATCCCTACCCTCTGGCTCACTACATGGTTGGTGGACGGCACGTCATCTCTCTGAGGAGATACATATAAGGTTGTATATGAATATGTGTGTAGGTTTGGAAATTCTGAAAAATTACATACAGTTTGCCAAGAATGTCCCTATTTTTTTTTCTCGTTTTTACTAGATACCTTTGGGTGGACTGACACAATGGAGAGAAGGCCAGCTAAGCTGAGGGTTATCTTGAATCCTGATGACACCAGGAAGCTAATTCTGCCTGGTGGTATTCCAGAGACAGTGGAGGAACTCATCAATCAAGTGAGGAAAGTGTATGGATTAAATTGCAATGTTAGACTGCAGTACCAAGACAGAGACTTTGGAGATGCACTCGTGAACTTGACATCTACTGCTGAACTTGAAGATTTTGCAACTATCAAGGTCATTCCACTAACTGATGATGTCCAAACCATCCCTGTCTGTGATGATTTGGTGTCCACTGAAACTGATGACACAGAGCTCCTGTCCTCACCCTCAAGCTCTGTCTCTACAAGAACCCGGTTGTGGCCAAGGGAGTTTCCCATCCCAATATTCTCCTATGACACTGAGCTCCAGTTAGAGAAGGGAAATGCAGTGTACATCTCCTCCAAGACACCATTGACTCCAAGTCCAAAGACAATATCAGACATTCTGAGAAACGTAGCTGAAGAGATTTACAAGTACAAACCGTACCCAACAGATGCTGACTTTAGCGATGTAGCTGAAGCGCTAATTAAGAAGCATCCATGCCTCTGGGAACCCGGTTCATACAACGGTTGCTACGGATGGAAACAGAGGCTGAAGACAAAAATGGGCAACTACCGTACTCAGCTGAAGGGCATTGGATGTGCTGAATTACTTGCAAATTCGCTGAAATCCAAAGCTCCAGAGGATGCATTGCCTGCAAAAAAAGTCAAGAGACCTAGGAGAGGAGAAGCCAACCACATACCTGACATTCCAACTGGAGAGCAGTGTTGGGGAAGTTACTCAAAAAAAGTAATTAGTTACTTATTACTAGTTACTTCTGTAAATTGTAATGAAATTACTTTACTAGTTACTGCATTTGAAAAGTAACTTCACTACTTATTACTTTACTTTGCCATTTCTTAATTTACCGAGTAGATACAGGACAAACATCATAGCTCTATCAACACTTGGTGTTTATTGTATAAAGCTGGTTACATACAAAGTCACAAACTCTTGAACCTACCTATTAATGAGTGTTGCAATTATCACAATGCAAGAAACAAAGTGCAACAGAGAGAACAGGAAGTGCAACTTGATCCCACTCAATTGATTAATCTCTCTATTCTTCAAAATAATGATTGTATTGCAGAAGTAAGTCTTTCAAATCTTTTATCTGACAGCCGTCACAAACTCTTGTACCTACCATATTAATGAAATATTGTGTTGCAATTATCACAATGCAGGAACTTAAAGTGCAACAAAAGTGCAACAGAGAGAACAGAAGTGCAACTTAATACCACTCAATGAATTTTTCTCTCTGAACTTCAAAATAACGATTATATCGCATAAGTAAAAGTCTTTCAAATCTTTTATCTGACAGCCGTCATAAACTCTTGAACCTATTAATGAAACATTGTGTGTTGCAATTATCACAATGCAGGAAGCATAAAGTGCAACAGAGAGAACAGGAAGTGCAACTTTATCCTACCACTCAATTAATTTTTCTCTCTATTCTTCAAAATAACGATTGTATCGCATGAGTAAAAGTCTTTCAAATCTTTTATCTGACAGCCTGTTCCTTCTTGGGGTCAGAACAATACTGCCCAGGCTGAAAAGCCTTTCGACCGGTGCACTTGACGGTATTGGAGTGTTGTACTGCTTTGCGATTTCCTTAATCCTGGGGAACCTGGAGAGAACCTCCCAGCCGGATCCAGGTGTTTTGAAGTACTCCATAACTTCAGTCTCTGCTGTGTAGGAAATGTCATCTTCAAAATCAAAAAAGCCATTGTGACTGGAGGTGGCAGGGCTCTGATCTGCTGGTTTCATCAGTGGCTCCTCAGGAGGAGTCTGGGCACGACATTCAGAAATCAGCATGGTTTGGGCAGCATCTCTTCTCTTCTCATCTTTGAGCCAGCGGAGCTTGAATTTGGGTGATGTGGCAGCAGCCATCAGAGCATCCTTGCTGTCCAAGACAGATGCAAATCTGTCTTTGATTGCCTGTGATATAAAATAGTAGGCTACATTAGACAAACATATACAGTTAAATTAACAGCTTTTACAGCCTCATAAATCTGGGCTAAATCAGCTATTACATTCTAGGCCTATAGCCTACACTGCAAGATATTAGGGGTTAGGGTAGGGCCTATTCATGTTATTATTCAATATGAGTTTACCTGTACAATAGCACCAGGCATGCCAGCTGTCATCTGGGAAAGGCCATCCTTCAAGGCAAGCAACTTTGACATGAGAATCTCCAAGGTTGGCAGGAGGGTGCCGTAGTAGCAATCATCTTCTCCTTGTAGTATATCTAATGCAGCAGCAAGAGGTCTTGTCACTGCACAATATTCCTTCAGGAACTGATACTCTCGCTCAGTGATGCCCTTAAGACCCAGTCTAGAAAAAATGGTGTTTAAATCTCTGATTGGGATTTCTGTTATGAGAGACAAGGCGTCATGAGTCGAGTTCCAGCGTGTAGCAGTGGGTATGACGAGCTTTCTTTTCAGCACATCCTCAATCTGGTCCGAGGCCACAGTAGAGCGACTAGCTTTTGTCCAGAGAGCTGTACACTTGGCAAGAGCACTTCTGTAAACTGATTTACAGTCATTGTTACTGGTCAGCCATTTCTCCAGGTCATTTTTTGAGATCAGATTGAGTGTATGTGATGCACAGCGCAGATGAGGTGGCAGTGAAAATGTCTCCTCTGATCCTGTGGAGAGTGCTTCAGCAACATCAGTAAAAGTGACGTCCTCCTCTTCATCAGGTGGCTCGTCAGAGTCAGAACCATCAGGGTGGGATTCAAACATTCTAAAGGCTTTTGAAAAATTGCTGCCATTATCAGTGACACATGCTGTTACTTTATGTGATAGCCCAAATGCTGAATGAATCCCTTCTATCTCGCAAGCTATAACATCGTACGTATGTCTTCCTCTCACTCTCTTGCAGCAAAGAGCAGCCTTTTCACGTTTAAAACTAATGCCGTCTATCCAATGCGCTGTCATTCCTAAATAACTCTTGTTATTAGCGGACCAGATGTCCGCGGTGGTGGACACGTTATCCAGCGACTCAAAGGTTCTTTTCAGGTTTAACTCCATGTCGGAGTAACACTTGTCGAGGTAACGGGAAAATGTTTTCCTGTCGGACATTGGCTTGCGAGTCGCGGGTATTTTATCCAGTATTTTTTGAAACCTGGGCGATTCAATTGTCGACAGGGGAAGCACGTCCTCTACAATGAATCCTGCAACCAGCCTGTTAATGTCTTTCTGTGTTACCTGCTTCTGTGCTCCAAAACTTGAAAAAAGCTTGGCCTGTTTAGGCTGGGTCGGCTGCTCATCGACTCCTGCAGATGACTGGCGAGGACTTTTTGCCACAAGTTTTGAGTTGCCATGCTGGGCTGACAAATGCTTGGACAGGTTGCTCATTGACTTTGAAGCAGTTGAAAGGAGCCTGTCACCTGGGCATAGAGTGCATTTCACTCGAATATTTTTGTCCTTACGAGCTATAAACTGAAAGTAGTGGGAATATCGCCACTGGCTGAACCCCTCAGTCTCCGTCTCCGTCTCCATTTCCCTCTCTTCTGTTCGTACCTGCTGCGGCGTCACTCTCGTCTCGCCCCCCCTCCGGATCTCTGTGCAGCATGCATCGCGCACGCACACAGACAGCAGCCGCTGAGTGAGCCGCAGCACGCACATAATTCCTGCGCCACTTAAACAGACACAGCACAGGCAAACACGGCCTAGGTAACGCAGGAAAGCGCGTTCCTGTAGTCTAGTAAAGTAGTGTAGTTACCTATATTTTTAAAGTAACGCGTTACTTTACTTCGTTACCCAAAAAAGTAATATCGTTACAGTAATTCGTTACTTTGTAACTCGTTACCCCCAACACTGCTGGAGAGACCTCAGATAATTTGGAAGATGAAAGACTGTCACTTTTGACAGAAGTGAAGAAGCGAAACAATCGTGCAGTGATAAAGAACAAAATGGACAAGACCTTTTCACTGCGAAGACAGGAAATTGTGGCAAGGGAATCAGGAGTGGAGGAGGTGAAAGAGAGATGGCCTGCATTGTTTACAGTGGATGAGGTAATCTCCTATTATATGAAATCTGTGAAAAAAATTAGCCAAAGCAGTCACAAAAGATCTTACAGCACAGAGTTTTAATGCAGTATCTAATGTTATAACTTACATATGTGATATTTTATTTTATTAAGATCAATGCTGAATTCACAAGGATCACTACTGTTCCACTTCAACCACGATTCCTGGCCTCCTTGGACAAGCACCACAGCAAGCTGATTGAGATCATCAGGAACAAGGGAGGAGCTGTCAGGGAGAAGACCCGGGATGTGCTGAAAGTTCTTGATCTGGTGTGTACTTACTGTAATATTGCAAAACTCACCTTACATCACACAAATAGTAACATTGTAAATAGAAGCAATTGTGTTAATGTGTCATATTGTCATCATATTTGATTGTGGAGTTAGATTACATGTTGTAAGAAGCACAATATGCATCTCGACGTTTGCGCAAACTTGTTTGATTACTGGACAATGGGCTCTATGCACAGCTCCACCACTTCCTGAATTTAAGGCAGGTCCTTCATTTCCTGTTTTACATTATTGGACAAACTGAGTAATCCAGGTGTGTCTGACCATTGTGACTACTCAGACACACCTGGATTAATCAGTTTGTCCAATAATGTAAGACAGGAAATGAAGGACCTGCCTTAAATTCAGGAAGTGGTGGAGCTGTGCATAGAGCCCAAAGTCCCCATTGATGCATTTTCATGTTTGCATCTTCAATCAACAGCATGGTTTTTCCATTGTTTGCACTTACCTAGAGCCTTGATGTAAACCTAAGGAGAGAGTGTCTGCTGAAGTGCCTCATCCCTTACCTTGGGGAAGATGTACAAAAACTCATCAAGGAGTTTCTGGTAAGAAGTTTTGCATTTATTCACTTAAGCTTTAGACAATCCTAACTGAAGTATGTATCAACAAATATTAGTCAAAAAGGTGAGTTATATGGTCTCACTTGCTGGTCAGCAAACAAGTACTCTCAAAGTGCACATCTGCTCCCCATGGAGCAATTAACAGATGAGTTGACTGACTAAACACACAAGCCATTCATCATAATCTCATAATCGTAAAAACTATGCAATGATAACAAATATTTGTATCTATCACTAAAGAAATACAAGTATCGAATTTAATGAGATGCGACGCAATAAACACAATGTAAGTACAACAGAAATGGTACTTCTTTGCTCACCTGACACTAGTATCACAAGAGCACCCTTCCAAAGGAAAATATCTATAATTACAGGCAGAAACTATGGGTAACTGTCCGCTAAAAGTTTGTTACAGATGAGAGAAAAGGTCTTTTGGTCTTCTGCTGTATGATTAAATCACTCCCTGCTACACAAAGGGGAGACAGACTTGTGTGCAGCTTTTTATACAATAAATGTCTTGTCGTTTGTCAGGTTGGTGAGGAGGATGACGCTGAAAGAGAGCTTCAACAGTGGTTTGGCTGTGTTTGTCATCAGAGAGGAGGAGGATCCATTACAGCCACCACGTGACGTAGGCATCATCATTGAAGGTGTGGAGGTGCTTAATGAACTGCCATCAGTTGCACATGGTTGTGCCCTCTTATTTGGCCTCATATATGCTCTAAACTTGAGCTATCCAGGTGAGCTCAAACACACTTTTGATGCACTGCAGAAAATATTCATGGAGATAGAGCCAAAGAAAATGACACGCAGAGTGTGCAGTCTCAGTGTCAAGCTCTAAATATGGGGTTGCTCAAAGAAAGACATTTGGATACAGGATGTTGATCTGTTTTAAGTGCTTGTATTCAAATACATCCCAGGATAATGTTAGGGGTCCTTATAAATAAGAGAAAAAACAGCTTTGATTCAAAACAGGCTTTCATTTCTGGTATTCTCTGTTAACAGAATTCTTTCTGTTGTATAAATATTGTGGTGCTGATATTAACATTGAAAAGGTGAATGATGCTAAATTCAGAATGATCAGCAAGAGCACTAGTAATGGTTCCTTTTTTTTTTTTTTCTTGAACTGCCATTGTTCATAATTGCATCCATAGCAACTGTGTGTATCCTTGGTTTATTTTTTTGTGACTCCTTTCATTTATATTGGTTCAAAATAATGATATTCATACCTTTTCATCAAAGGATAGCAAAGATTTTATTAGATAGACTGTTAAACTCTATCTCTATTAAGTCTAAACTTAATGGCTGTTCCCTTGGATCTCAAGTTTTAAAGAAGAGTACAACCAGTTATACATGTTAAGATGTGCATGTAAATTGATGTTTTAATAACATGTTGAAAAGACCAAATTTTATTGTACACACAAGTTTTATTTTTTATGTGTAAAACACATACTTTCATGGCTGCTGATTGCGAGTTTGAGGTGATGCCTATTTGAAAGTCATCAAAAATAAATGGTCTTTTGAAGAGAATTTTCCTGTTTTTTAAGTTTTCTCTTAAATTAATCAGTTCAGTGAATTCTAGTCCTATATTATAGGGAATGAAATTTTGTTCATGGTGATATATCACATATCATCGTATATCTAAGTAATCAGAAATTTAACTTGAGAAAAATTAAAAAAAATGCGTGTAACAGGATTACAGCAATTCAATTAGTTTAATCCAAAGTAAAATTTATAATTGGATGTAATGGTAAATATTAGGTTCTTCCAAATTAAAAAAATTGCGTGTAACAGGATTACAGCAATTCAATTAGTTAAATCCAAAGTAAAATTTATAATTGGATGTAATGGTAAATATTAGGTTTACCCAAATTAAAAAAAATAGTTGTAAAAGAGTAAAAAAAATAGTTTATGGTCATTGTATGAATAATGTTTTTACTTTGATTGAAAGCAAATTTTTTGCTTTGTCTGAAAATACAAAATTTATTTACATTAAATCAAAATTTACGTGTTCAACCAAATCATAAATTTAATTTGTGAAAAACTAATAAATTTAAGTGTAACAAATTACAGTAATTTTTTAAAGTTGATCCAAAGTCTCACTTTTTTCAGTGTAGAGAACCCAAGGACTCGGGTTTGTGGGTATGTAACATAATAGTTTATTTACAAAACAGAATAAATAGAAAGAAGAATATGATACACAACTTTGGCATAAAACAGCATTGGCGTTGGGGTGGGCCAAGGCCAAAATAACAAACAAAACCCCACTAACTGAAGAACCGAGGCTGACCTGCAAAAGAAGAGGAAACCAGAATAACAGTCTAACCTGGTAACCTGGCTAACCTACTACCTTTACTAAAAGGTAAAGGTAAAGGTACTTTATTAGTCACATATACAGCTAGTACAGTGAAATTCTTTCTCTGCATTTAACCCATCCCTGAGGAGCAGTGGGCAGCCGCGGTGCAGCGCCCGGGGACCAACTCCAGATTATGAGCCAGTGCCTTTGGTCAGGGGCACTGACTGGAGGATTAACCTAGCCGACATGTTTTTAGTGGTGGGGGAAACCGGAGTACCCGGAGGAAACCCACGCAGACACGGGGAGAACATGCAAACTCCACACAGAAAGGCCCTGGGCGGCCCGGGATTCAAACCCAGGACCTTCTTGCTGTGAGGCAACAGTGCTAACCACTGTGCCACCGTGCCGCCAACAGGAGAAACAAAAGACAAAGCAAATGGCAGCCCACCCCTACTGCTGCATGCACAAACTGAACAAACGGACGGGTTGATGAGAGGCCAGCCCAGATGTTCCTCCATATGGTCCCCCGGCTAACAGCTAACCCCGGACTCAGAGGGGACTAGCAGTAGGTCATCATAACAAAATATTGGTGAAATGAACAAGTTTTGCAGCAGATAATGTGTTATTTAGAGGCTGCATTGCGTGCCCTGTGTGTCAGGGTTGGGGAAGCAGGAGGACCAAAGCAGACCAAAGTTCAAAGCAACAAAACTCTTTATTAAAAAACCAAACGTAAAACAAGACAGGGCTCCAAAGTCCAAACGAAGGGGAAAACATAAAGTATCAACTAAAAGGTCAACAGGCCTAAGTACTGGACATCAAAGTATCAAAGGAAAAAAGTACAACCCAAAAACAGAACCAATGACTCACAAGGAACATACACTAGGATCAGGACAGGACAGCACGGTGACGAGACGAAGATGAATGAACCAACAAGAGACAAAGGAGACTGTTACATGCTGCTATTCCGACATGCCGCTATTTCGACATTGACTTCTAATTGTCGGAATAGCGGCATTAACATTATTTTTCAAGCGTCCCACTATTCCGACTTTTTTTTTTTCATTGTCGGAGTAGCGGCACTTTACTATTTTTCAAACATTCCGCTTTTCCGACATTGATTGATTACGTTATAGTCAGACGTGTCCTTTTGATTTTTTTTTTTTTCATCTGAGACACTGTTTCTCATACACAAATACATAGGCCTATAAGAGAGAAGAAAAAACAAACCCGCCAAGTTTAAAAACACACTGGCAGCAGCGCACACTGATCTGCAGCTACTGAGACTGTTATTATTCTGTCACCTGTGATAACGAGGTGCACGTGTGTTTGGAGCTGACGAGAGAATAAAGAGTGAGACAACGCGGCCCTGAGGAGGAACTGTGAAGGACTCAGCTGTAATGGAAAATGACCTAAACCGAGTCCAGTAGAGCTGTAACTGTGTAGTGGAAAGGCGTTCAAAGTAATGGTACAGGGTATATACAGGAATCTTGAAGTTAATTTTAATACCTTTTTAAGACTTTTTCAAGACCATCTCAATATTTTTTAATACCTCACCACCGCTTCAAACTGTAACCATTTACATCAGTGACACTTTTGATGTAACAGTTTTAGTTTTTGTGATAAAGACTATAAACGACTATGATACAACAGAATTCAAAATAGGCTGGAATAATAAATCAAAGGCAAAGTTTATCAAAAAAAAACATTGCTCCACTCTCAAAAAAACAAAAAAAAGTCTTCTTTTCTTTTTCATTAACCGGTTCATCTTTGTTTTTTAACAAAACAAAATAAATTCACACACTTACACAATGTTTTAGGACTCAAACTCTTGGACAGCTAATTCAGAAAAAATACCTTTAAAATTTAAGACTTTATAAAGTTGTGAAAAGACTTTTTAATACTTTTTAAGGGTCTTAATTTTCCCAAAATTGATTTATCACCTTTTAATACTTTTCAAGACCCCGCGGATACCCTGTGGTAACTATCCTGCAAATCCTGCTTTACATTGTTTTAACATAGGTAAAAGAAAAAAAAAAGATTTTCTGGGATAAACGGGCAGATTACATAAGATTATTCTTCTTTCTGCTACCTTTTGTTGAGATTTGGGAGGTTTTTGTTTTTATTGTAGCTTATTAAAATGCAAGATCATTTTTCTGACTGATTTATTGCCCGATGCCATGTATCTCGCTTTCTTTCCCCCACCCTCCGCCCGTTGTCTTTGTTGTCACTTTGTAGCCGCTCCACAGAGCGCACATGGCTAATTAATATGCACGTGCTGACCATATGGGAATGGCTAGTGGCTACGTCATCACATTCTAAAACATCACTTCTGTGTCCAGTCGCAGGATATTCAGTATAGAAACAATAGGCAGAGCTGGGTCAAAAACACCGCGGGAGCTTTCATTTATGAATAACTAAACATAGATATTCATGTATATGAATTCAATGCACAATATAGCATATATCTATATATTTTTTACCGTAAAAAAAAAAAGAGAGAGAGATGATGAACGTAACGTGGGACGAAAGTAACAAAGCGATTTTCTCCGAGCACATAGGCCTATGTCTAACTTTGTCAGCATGTACATCATGTATAACCTATAACCTATATAATAACAGAAAAAAAAATCTTGAGGTTATGTCTGACTTTGACCGAGTTACATTCAAGAACCAGCTGTTTTCAATGACTGAAAGTGAATTCACTCGCTGATTTATTTCGATCGATCAGCTGTGTTTACCGTTTCAGGTGTCATAGATGGTTAGACAGATGCACATCCTAAAGTTTGACTTGTCAGAGTTTTTCTGTAGAGAAGCAGCTAGGTTTAAGTGTCGGGAGTCACTGTGGGGACGAAAGAAACAGCTGTGATCTTGTCCCTCTGCACATTAATGAGCCTGTCTGTCACCGTGCCGTACCTCGGTCACACTGTGTGTTACAGGATTAATTAAAACACACAACGTAAACAATGCGACCATATACATGTGTTAATACTACCGGAGGAGGCAGAGACCAGTGAACCAGTGGATCGCGGTGGTCCAGTCACGGAGGTAAACGGTAGTTAGCTAGTAGGCTAGCTAGCGCTAAACTACGGTTTCTCAACGGGGGCGTTCTAAACATTTTGGGGGACGCTGGGAGCGTGAGGGCTGAGAAGGGGGCGCTCAGACATGAATAGGGAGCGCCACAACTTGGCTTGTACAAAGTCCATTTTAACTCAACACTTAACATTTTAACTTTCATGGTTTCCCAGCTTTTTAGTGCAAATAACCGACCTATCTAATTTATGGGTGTTTCAATAAATTCTACTGAGCTACATGAGATCGGTGTGTGTCCTTTCAAGAGCGAGAGCGGTGTGTGTGTGTGGTCGAGAGAGGCGAGCGAGCAAGAGTAGAAGCGGTCGAGAGGAAAAAGAAATATCTTAACTAGGGCCGGGACTTCAACGCCTTAATTAAGATTAGGCCTAATTAATTACACAAAAAATAACGTATTTTAATCACACTTACACAACGGTTCTCACTGGATGTGTTTCAGGCGTAGCCTACGGATTATACTGGAGCACAATTATTTAACGAGTTAAAAAGCCACCGACACTTTATTATTATAACCTTTATTTAACCAGGTTTGTCCCATTGAGATCCAAGATCTCTTTTGCAAGAGAGACCTGACACTGATCACTGCCTGAGGAGTTTATGCAGCCTGAACGCAGCTCAAACCGACCCGGTGCACGGCGACCAAGCTTTGATAAACACACCGGATCCGCGCTGGTTTACAGTATCCTATCATCTCGTATTTAAAAAAAAAAAAAGCGCTCGTCGCGGTGCAGCTGAGAACAGCGGAGTTTCCTCTGCTGCAGCTGAACAGCTGACATGTGGTCAAGACGGCTACAGACCTGTCACTGCCTCACGTGCATCTCAGAGCTGTCTGTCTTCAGACTGTCCTGACCTGTCCCTGAACATCACACAGAGACGACATGGAGCTGCCTGTGTGACTGGTTACTGAGATTTATTAATGTTTACATCAGGCTAAGTTCAACAAATCAGTTTATGCTTCTGTGATTAAGTAGTTAAATACAACTAATCATCATAGTGTAACTTAGTGGCAGGAAAGACCATTTAATCTGTTCTCAGGTCAAATATATTAATTTTGATTCATTACAAAGCCTCTAATTAATTAAAAAAAAAAATTATCGAGTCCCTGCCCTAATCT
>NW_028220640.1:5000-11662 GCF_045865225.1 Trachurus japonicus | reverse complement strand
CCCTCATGCCCTGTTCGTGTACTTCTTGTGCTATTTGAGGTGATTTATTGTGATAACTTTGGCTGTGATTGTTCTATTTCAATGAAAATTTGTAATACATTGTATTTTTCCATAAACTTTGAAATTCTAGAATTTCATTCATCTCACTTTAATTTTGACTGACTTATCAAAAAAGTCACGTTATTACTGTTCGTGTACAAAAAGTACGCATTGACTTCCATTAAAACCACATTTTTTGACCCCCACCCTAAAAAAAAATGAAAAAATGATTTTGTCTTTAATTTTACATTTCTCTGCAGCAAACTTCATCAAGTTTTGTAAAAATTATGTCAATCAAAAAAATTTCAAGTTTTAGCCCCTCCCCCACTGACCTCTATGGTGACGCTTTATTATAAATTATCATCCTTATTTAGTTGATTACTGAAAACCAGTTCAATCCAGTTTTTTCTCCAAAAAATGGTTTTGATGTGTTGCTAGGTTTAACCTCTTACAGTCAGAATGGTTGAAGTGAAAAAATATTTTCCAGGAGTCTGTCTGTGTGTAATCAAACACAGACGCTGAAATTGTTATGTAAATAACATGCTATTTGTAAACACGTAAAAATCCATAAAACCAGTATTTTTTATTCCTTGGTTATGGCAAGATAAAATCAAGATTTTCATCATGTCTGGCATTTATTTTGAAGGAGAAACCTCAAATTTTATAATTTTACCAATATTTTGTTGATTCATGCATTTCACATTGTTTCCCGTTGAGGAACGCACCGCCGTCACAAAAAAAACAAGAAAAATTAAAGCCGCAAGCGGCTATGACGGGCCCTCGCTCCACGCCACTCGGCGTCCCCGCTACCCCCGGGCCGCTCTTCGAAAACCCCCGCGCGCAACCGGACGCGGGCGGCTGCGTCGAGGGCGGTCCCCTCGTCGAACACGTGACGTTTCGAGCAAAACGGACAACGTACGATGGAGTTACGGCAGGTTTACGGTTCGTCCACCAGGGGGCGGTAACGGGATGTGGGCCGTTGCGTACGGGGTCGTGACCTCATCACACATGTGAAGTTTCGAGCCGATCGGACAATGTCGATGCAAAACGCGACATTTCCTGTGTCCACAAGGGGGCGTCTTGAGCGAGCTAGCGTACGATCAAATGGAGGCGTAGAGGGCGGGCCTCTGATCATGTCCCTAAATTTTGAAGTGACTACGACCAAGTATGTGGGCGTGGAAGGCAAACGTAATAGCATGGCGACTAAACGAGCAGGTGGCCAACTGTGTCGCCCCCTAGCAGCCACGCCGTTTGACGTAGAGAAAAGCTTTTAATAGTGTTTGACCAGCTCGGTCTCCTGATGATGTGTAGCGAATATGAAGTCAATCGGGCAAAATCCGTGGGAGGTGGCAGTTCACGATGGAGCGCTATTCCTGTCGCCGCCACAAGGGGGCCATTAGCCGTAGCGTCATAGCGTTCACGAAATCCCTTCACCAACTTGTTCGGCATGTTTTAGAAGTGGAATGAAGTTGATGGGGGCAACTATGTATTTTTAATGAATTTTAGCGCACTTCCTGTTACCACCGGGGGGCGCTATGAGTGACGTAGGAAAATAATATGTCGGATCGTTCAGGGCCACGCCATCATCATGTGCACCAAGTTTGAAGCCGCTGCGATCAAATCTGTGGACGTGATAGCATTGCAAACTTCTTAGCTGAATTCGGGAACTTGGCCGTGCCCTAGCAGCCACGCCCTTTGACCTACACACCCCCGGAGCACAAGCCGTAATCAGCTCAGTCTGGAGATGTTCTGTACCCAATTTGAAGTCAATCGGGCGAACTCCCTCGGAGGAGTTCGTTTTGCGTCAAAGAAATGCTAACCAAAATGGCCGACTTCCTGTTAGGTTTAGGGCGTGGCTCCAATTCAATTTTTTGTATGTTTGGGTATGATACACGTGTGTGTCGAGTTTCGTATGTGTACGACAAAGTAAGCGAAATTTGTCTATGGAGAAATTCGGAAAAACTTCTAGGGGGCGCTATTGAGGCATTTAGCCACGCCCATGGGAAACGACTCTATCCCCTGAAAGAGCTCGCCATTCTTGACCCGTGGATGAAATTTCGTGAGGACACGACTTCGTTAAAGCCACGAAAAAGGCAAACGTAATTGTACGATAAAAAATCGTCAGTCGCCGCGGCGGCACACGGACGCCGTTCGTCGTATCTTCACAGCGTTCATAATGTAGCTTCAGCAACTGGTTCTGCATGTATTAGAAGTGGAATGAAGTTGATCGGGTGAAGTATGGATTTTTAATGAATTTTTGCGTACTTCCTGTTACCACCGGGGGGCGCTATGAGCCAGGCAGGAAGTCGATACATCAAAACGTTCAGGGAGGAGCCAACGTCATGTCCTTTGAATTTCAAGTGGCTACGACGAAGTATGTGCGCGTGAAAGGCAAACGAAATTTAAATTGGGATGATACACTTTCGCCGCGGCGGCACACGGACGCCGTTGCTCGTAGGGTCAAAGCGTTCATGATGTAGCTTCACCATCCGGGTCTGCATGTACTAGAAGTGTAACGAAGTCGATTTGGTCAACTACGTATTTTTAACGAATTTTTGTACGTTTCCTGTTACCACCGGGGGCGCTATGAGCGACGTACGCAAATAATATGTCGGATCGTTCAGGGTCTCTCCATAGATTTTTGCACCAAGTTTGAAGCGTCTACGATCAAGTATGAGGGCATGAGAGCCGTTCGTATTTACATGGCGAGCACCGAAACAGTCGCCAAACTTCGGGGCACGCCAGAGGCCAAGCGCTTTGAGCTACAGACCTGCGGAGCACAAGATAAGCTCAGCTAGGTCTGGCGATGTTCTGGACCCAATTTGGAGCCGATCGGGCGTAACCCCTCGGAGGAGTTCGTTTTGCGTTTACAAACTTTGAAGCAAAATGGCCGACTTCCTGTTGGGTTTCGGGCTTCGCTATAGGAGGATTTTGTGTTCATCTCGCATTGATGAACATGTGTGGCGATTTTGGTCCGCTTTCGTTAACGTCATTTTTTTCCCTATGGGTTTTTGGGAAAATTGTAGGGGGCGCTATTTAGCCATTTGGCCCCGCCCATATGCGACGCTGGCATCATATATCAATTTTCGCGAAGCCCCACGAGGCTACAAAGTTTCGTTCGTTTCTCGGCTTGGCAAAGGGGTCAAAATGGCAATTGAATCGTCGGAAGAATAATAATAATAATTAAAGCCGCAAGCGGCTATGACGGGCCCTCGCTCCACGCCACTCGGCGTCCCCGCTACCCCCGGGCCGCTCTTCGAAAACCCCCGCGCGCAACCGGACGTGGGCGGCTGCGTCGAGGGCGGTCCCCTCGTCGAACACGTGACGTTTCGAGCTAAACGGACGACGTACGATGGAGTTACGGCAGGTTTACGGTTCGTCCACCAGGGGGCGGTAACGGGATGTGGGCCGTTGCGTACGGGGTCGTGACCTCATCACACATGTGAAGTTTCGAGCTGATCGGACAATGTCGATGCAAAACGCGACATTTCCTGTGTCCACAAGGGGGCGTATTGAGCGAGCTAGCGTATGATCAAATGGAGGCGTAGAGGGCGGGCCCCTGATCATGTACTGAAATTTTGAAGTGACTACGACCAAGTATGTGGGCGTGGAAGGCAAACGTAATAGCATGGCGACTAAACGAGCAGTTGACCAACTTTGTCGCCCCTAGCGGCCACGCCGTTTGACGTAGAGAAAGCTTTTAATAGTGTTTGACCAGCTCGGTCTCCTGATGATCTGTAGCGAATATGAAGTCAATCGGGCAAAATCCGTGGGAGGTGGCAGTTCGCGATGGAGCGCTATTCCTGTCGCCGCCACAAGGGGGCCATTAGCCGTAGCGTCATAGCGTTCACGAAATACCTTCACCAACTTGTTCGGCATGTTTTAGAAGTGGAATGAAGTTGATGGGGGCAACGATGTATTTTTTAATGAATTTTAGCGCACTTCCTGTTACCACCGGGGGGGCGCAATGAGTGACGTAGGAAAATAATATGTCGGATCGTTCAGGGTCACGCCCTCATCATGTGCACCAAGTTTGAAGCCGCTGCGATCAAATCTGTGGGTGTGATAGCATTGCAAACTTCTTAGCTGAATTCGGCAACTTGGCCGTGCCCTAGCAGCCACGCCCTTTTGACCTACACACCTGCGGAGCACAAGCCGTAATCAGCTTGGTCTGGAGATGTTCTGTACCCAATTTGAAGTCAATCGGGCGAACTCCCTCGGAGGAGTTCGTTTTGCGTCAAAGAAATGCTAACCAAAATGGCCGACTTCCTGTTAGGTTTAGGGCGTGGCTCCAATTCAATTTTTTGTATGTTTGGGTATGATACACGTGTGTGTCGAGTTTCGTATGTGTACGACAAAGTAAGCGAAATTTGTCTATGGAGAATTTCGGAAAAACTTCTAGGGGGCGCTATTGAGGCATTTAGCCACGCCCATGGGAAACGACTCTATCCCCTGAAAGAGCTCGCCATTCTTGACCCGTGTATGAAATTTCGTGAGTACACGACTTCGTTAAAGCCGCGAAAAAGGCAAACGTAATTGTACGATAAAAAATCGTCAGTCGCCGCGGCGGCACACGGACGCCGTTCGTCGTATCTTCACAGCGTTCATAATGTAGCTTCAGCAACTGGTTCTGCATGTATTAGAAGTGGAATGAAGTTGATCGGGTGAAGTATGGATTTTAATGAATTTTTGCGTACTTCCTGTTACCACCGGGGGGCGCTATGAGCCAGGCAGGAAGTCGATACATCAAAACGTTCAGGGAGGAGCCAACGTCATGTCCTTTGAATTTCAAGTGGCTACGACGAAGTATGTGCGCGTGAAAGGCAAACGAAATTTAAATTGGGATGATACACTTTCGCCGCGGCGGCACACGGACGCCGTTGCTCGTAGGGTCAAAGCGTTCATGATGTAGCTTCACCATCCGGGTCTGCATGTACTAGAAGTGTAACGAAGTCGATTTGGTCAACTACGTATTTTTAACGAATTTTTGTACGTTTCCTGTTACCACCGGGGGGGCGCTATGAGCGACGTACGCAAATAATATGTCGGATCGTTCAGGGTCTCTCCATAGATTTTTGCACCAAGTTTGAAGCGTCTACGATCAAGTATGAGGGCATGAGAGCCGTTCGTATTTACATGGCGAGCACCGAAACAGTCGCCAAACTTCGGGGCACGCCAGAGGCCAAGCGCTTTGAGCTACAGACCTGCGGAGCACAAGATAAGCTCAGCTAGGTCTGGCGATGTTCTGGACCCAATTTGGAGCCGATCGGGCGTAACCCCTCGGAGGAGTTCGTTTTGCGTTTACAAACTTTGAAGCAAAATGGCCGACTTCCTGTTGGGTTTCGGGCTTCGCTATAGGAGGATTTTGTGTTCATCTCGCATTGATGAACATGTGTGGCGATTTTGGTCCGCTTTCGTTAACGTCATTTTTTTCCCTATGGGTTTTTGGGAAAATTGTAGGGGGCGCTATTTAGCCATTTGGCCCCGCCCATATGCGACGCTGGCATCATATATCAATTTTCGCGAAGCCCCACGAGGCTACAAAGTTTCGTTCGTTTCTCGGCTTGGCAAAGGGGTCAAAATGGCAATTGAATCGTCGGAAGAATAATAATAATAATAATAATAATAATAATAAAAAGAAACATTACAATATCTGGGGTTTTTGCTGCCAGGTCTATGCAGTACTTGAGTACTTGCTTGCTTACTTGTTGTTACTCGTCGGCTGGCACGTCGACTAATGTGCATGTCGAATAACAATAGGGACCTCCCTGGGTCGTTGACACAGGCTCGGGCCCTAATTAAAGCCGCAAGCGGCTATGACGGGCCCTCGCTCCACGCCACTCGGCGTCCCCGCTACCCCCGGGCCGCTCTTCGAAAACCCCCGCGCGCAACCGGACGCGGGCGGCTGCGTCGAGGGCGGTCCCCTCGTCGAACACGTGAAGTTTCGAGCAAATCGGACGACGTACGATGGAGTTAAGGCAGGTTTACGGTTCGTCCACCAGGGGGCGGTAACGGGATGTGGGCCGTTGCGTTCGGGGTCGTGACCTCATCACACATGTGAAGTTTCGAGCCGATCGGACAATGTCGATGCAAAACGCGACATTTCCTGTGTCCACAAGGGGGCGTCTTGAGCGAGCTAGCGTACGATCAAATGGAGGCGTAGAGGGCCGGCCTCTGATCATGTACTGAAATTTCGAAGTGACTACGATCAAGTATGTGGGCGTGGAAGGCAAACGTAATAGCATGGCGACTAAACGAGCAGTTGACCAACTTTGTCGCCCCCTAGCGGCCACGCCGTTTGACGTAGAGAAAAGCTTTTAATAGTGTTTGACCAGCTCGGTCTCCTGATGATCTGTAGCGAATATGAAGTCAATCGGGCAAAATCCGTGGGAGGTGGCAGTTCACGATGGAGCGCTATTCCTGTCGCCTCCACTAGGTGCCATTAGCCGTAGCGTCATAGCGTTCATGAAATACCTTCACCAACTTGTTCGGCATGTTTTAGAAGTGGAATGAAGTTGATGGGGTCAACGATGTATTTTTAATGAATTTTAGCGCACTTCCTGTTACCACCGGGGGGCGCTATGACTGACGTAGGAAAATATTATGTCGGATCGTTCAGGGTC
>NW_028220639.1:0-61889 GCF_045865225.1 Trachurus japonicus | reverse complement strand
AGGGCCACGGGCAATCGCACCGGGCACTGGTCCCAACAGCTATGAAATAGCTGCAGGGACCAGTGCCCGGGCACTACTGTTATTGTGTGGATTTTTTCTTCTTATTAGTGTGACTGCTGAAGCAGTCACACTATTGTTCTTCTGTTTGGCCCTTTTCTTCCGCCTTTTTACGGTCTTCTTCTAGTCCTTCATACTTTGTGCTATTTCAACAATTCATATATCAAAACGTGCAGCTTTTTTTGAACTTTATCGGCATTACTTTTCTCTTTTTAACTCTTTATACTTTTTAAAATATTTAACTTTTTCTGATTTTTTTCAGCTTTATAATGTGTGTGTATTGCGTCTAACGAGCAGAGCCAGAGTGGTGCCAGAGTGGAGAGAGGCAAAAAAACATTCTAGAGTTTTTCTGGCTAAACTGTCAGCACGGCCACAAATTAAACTCTAGACAAATTATTTTCTCCAGTTTTGTAGCCACACTTGTCTTCTGGCTAAAATTCTGGTCAAAAATGCAAAGAGACTTAGATAATAATTTAAAATATTTTTTAAATGCAGCCAGGGAGCTCTCTGCTCTCATTCAGCTCAATGTATTTTTTTCACAGCAGCAGGAGAAGGAGCTCAACTTTGTAACTTGCTGTTAGGTGCTTTTTAATTCATTTTAATTCACCAAAAAATAGTCACAGGTCACAAAAAAGTCCTCTTCTTACTTGGTGTGGCTAATTTATACTAATTTCTCTTTATTTTAAGAATCATTGAAAAATCTCACATTCATCAAAGTCTCAACCTCTCTTCACCACAACTTCACTGTAGTATAGGGGTTAGGGTGGCTGTTTGCCAACCCCAAGGTCACTGGTTCGAATCCAAGGGAAGAACTCTTGTTATGTTATGTTGAATTCTGCTCTCCTCCACCGCCTTCAATTGGTTACAGGTGTTTGTTATCTCCTTGATTACTCATACCAGTTTGCAGCACATCATCACATTACAATGAATGACAACAGTCTTGAAAGCAGTGTGCTCTCTGTAGCTGAGTGGCAGAGTAAAGGCTTAATGATCATAAGGTCATGGGTTTGATTCCTACCTCAGTCATTTCACATCATTGCTTGACTTTTGATTCCGATTATTCAGCTGTCATTGGACAGTCTTTGATTCCTGATAGTATAAAGCTCATTGTAACTCAGGTTCTCTGCACATTTACAAGCCTAATGTAACTTGAGTTCAGTGAGCTGGAGCCCAGCCCGAACTCACAAGACGGGCAGGCTTGCAGGCCTAGATGTGGTGTTGCACAGATGTGACAGTGACAGTTTCCTCATCATTAATCCTCATTATTATAGTAAATGAGGTTGCTCTTCAATATATTTCCAAATTTAAATAAAGGTTATAATAATAATTAAACCTGGGCTATCATCCTATCCTTCCTCGTTCATGTTGTGAGGACAGGACAAAGTCTCTTGGACATGAGAGGTGGGCAGGTGCTTCTCTTGCACTCCTTCACTCACCCACTCTTGATTGGCATATAAATGAATGTTAAATGAAAATAAAAACTAGTTTGGAAATAATACATACCGTACATGCAAAAAATGCGAAATTTAAATAATATAGGTTAATATAAAGTATTTTCTATTCTATAGTGACTACAGCTGGCCAAAATTGGCCCCCAGCTTATCATGCCACACCTGTCATGTCTTAGATGTTATGAGTATTTCATGACACAATGTAGCCTAATAGTCTATATTGTTGTGTCTAGGGGTGTCCTCAACTCAGAATTGTGTTTATGCTGAATAGAAACTTCAAGTATTCATTGTGTGACCATGATATGATTACTTGTTTTGCAAAACATCAACAAGACATTATAACATCTGAACTGTTTATGATAGAGACGAGCTGTAAACATCATCTGAATTGTGAGATTATCTACTTTCCCAGGCTCCTTGAGTGGTGCCTCTATGACAAGGGACCGGGTGCGTGTAATCATGTGGTGCAGGAACAGATGCAGAAATTTTTCTGGTCTTCCATTTTTTTTAACAGATTGGCTATTTTACAATATACAGTCTGTCACAAAAGTTCTTCATATGGCTCAGAGTTGAAAGGCTTGGCAGCTCGGTGTAGCTGTCAAGGTATAATAGGTATAGCTCACCTGGTAGAGCAGCTTGCACTGTGAGCAAGGACTATGCTCCAGTCTGGGATCAAATCCCAGTGGAGAGTTTTACACTAAATGCGCTGAATCTGTAATTATACAATGTCCAGCTGTCAGCAACCGGGGGGTGGGGTGCGAGGAGGTGGCTGGGCGGGTGCAAAACAGTGCAGTCTCCGCCCACCCCCCAGAGGTGAATTGCTAATGTGCATGGCTAATGAGCTGGTTTTAAAATGGCCGAAAAGGGTCGGGGGAGTGAGACTTTAAGCATCATTGAAAAATCTCACATTCATCAAAGTCTCAACCTCTACTTCATTGGAAGTGTTGGAATGGCCTAGTGGATAAGGTTCCTGCCAACCAATCACAAGGTCACAGGTTCAAAACCCACCTGAGCAGTCTTGTTAGTGTCAGCCACTTTGACCTTTAACCAATACCACTTGGTCTGGTCACAAGATCAAACTTGATAATGCATATGCGCCCCCACCTATTCTCTTTACCTCTTTCAATCTTGGTTTATGTTAACATGTTTCTTGTTTATACCACTGCACTAAGATTGATTTGCACTGGAACTACAGCTTTGGGCTAGTTAACTTCAGAGTGAGACAGAGTGCAGTTCATCAACAGACAACAGTCTCTGCAACTGTGTATACACTGTGGCCTAGAGGCAGAGTGAAAGTCTGCTGATCATGAGGTTGTGGGTTCGATACCTACCTTGGGCAACCATTTGTATGGTGATCACTGCTTGCACTATTTGCTAATTCTGCAACAGCGTTCAGCTGCTTTCAGCAGTCACACGCATTTCCATCAGGAAATGATACTTTATCTAGTTATTATTAGTGTGACTGCTGAAGCAGTCACACTATTGTTCTTCTGTTTGGCCATTTTCTTCCGCCTTTTTACGGTCTTCTTCTAGTCCTTCATACTTTGTGCTATTTCAACAATTCATATATCAAAACGTGCAGCTTTTTTTGAACTTTATCGGCATTACTTTTCTCTTTTTAACTATTTATACTTTTTAAAATATTTAACTTTTTCACAAAAAATCTCACATTCATCAAAGTCTCAACCTCTCTTCTTCACAACTCCACTGTAGTGTAGGGGTTAGGGTGGATGTTTGCCAACCCTAAGGTCACTGGTTCGAATCCAAGGGAAGAACTCTTGTTATGTTATGTTGAATTCTGCTCTCCTCCCCCGCCTTCAATTGGTTACAGGTGTTTGTTATCTCCTTGATTACTCGTACCAGTTTGCAGCACATCATCACATTACAATGAATGACAACAGGTTTGGTGTCAGTTGCTGTCAGCAGTCACACCATTTCCATTCTTGGAAATGCTTTTTCTAGTTCTCCTTCATCTTCCGGACGATTTTCGATTCGCTACTAGTCCTGCAACTCGAAGAGTTGCAGGACATATTATATATCAAAATGTGCATCCTGATCGGGATCGCTGTGCTATTACTTTTCTCAACAGTTTACGAATTTTTCGCGACATAGTCGCGAAAAACTGCGCAAAAATTTTGCATGTAAGTCAATGGGACGGGCGAAAAAAAAGACCGAAAAAGACCAATCATTGGAGTTTAACAAAAGTCTACTGCTCAGGCATACTTTCACCTAGAGACTCCATTTAAACTTTAAACAGTAGACACAAGTCTTGTGTATTGTCGCATTACTCCACGTTTTGATACGTCATATAGTTTTTGATCAATCCCTGATCAATGACCATGATCATTTTTGGAGAAATTATGAGATTATAATGGGTGTGTATTGCATAGAATGTTCGTGTCAGAGTGCGTGACATCATCGGTTAGAGTGGGAGAGAGTGAAGAAACATTCTGTATTTTTTCTGGATAAACTGTGAGCACGGCCACAATTTACACTCTACAGACATAATTTTTTCAGAATTTGTAAGACAAACTTGTTATCTCTCATGTCATGTGCTCAAAATATCAGAGAGACTTACAGAACTTACAGAATCAGCCTCTGAGTGCGGCCACGTCTGTCTCTGCTCCTCATTGAGTCCAATACAAATATTTTCTGAGAGGAGCAGAACGGCCTGATGTTTTAAAACTGCCAGCGTCGCCAAAATATTTACTGTAGAAACACCAAATCGTACCGAAATTTTCAGTAAGTCCTTAGAGCAACGTTGATCTGTGTTTTGTTCTGATAGGAGTTACCGTTTTGTCATGCTAAGCCTAATTGTGAGACCGGTTTAGAGGCAGAAAATGGCTCTTTTTCTCCACGTTTCTGTCTGCCTCAGCCTGCGGGGGCCCCTATCGCCGTGGTAACCTCTTTGATCCTCAGGCCAGAGCTCGTTAACTTCATAAACAATCCACCTGGCGCTCGTTTAAATGTTTATAAACACAGACACAGCTAAATCAGACTGACACAGGATGCAGCTACTAACTAACTATGTGACAAGTCAGTCACACACACACACAGACTCTAGAGCCAGCTTCATGTGATTACAGTCACACACACACACACACACACACACACACACACACACACACACACACACACACACACACACAGACTCTCGAGCCAGCTTCATGTGATTACAGTCACACACACACACACAAACACACACACACACACCTTCATGTGATTAAAACACAGTTAACGTGCAACAGAATTTAAACTTAAACCATGATTTAATCTGGTTTTAAAGTTAAACCTTGTTGGTGTCACACACACACACACACAGACACACACAGACACACACACACACACACACACACAGTTAACCTAATGTGGTTACAGCTCCTCCATATCAGTGCTTATAGAAAGATGATCATGTGTCTGTCTGATCAGCTCTGTCTTGACCTTAAGATCGTGGGTTTGATTCCCATGTTGACAGAGATGGCACAACCCGCAGTAGCTCCCGTGGCCCATTCAAAATTTCCCGAGAGGAAATTTTCTAGTTATTAGTGTGAATGCTGGAAGCATTCACACTATTGTTATTCGGTTCGGCCATTTTCTGCCTTTCTTCGTCATGTAACTAGTCCTTCATACTTTGTGCTATTTCAACAATTCAAATATCAAAATGTTCAGCCTTTTCGGGACAGGTGTGCTATGTCTTTTCTCTTTTCAACTATTCATACTTTTTGCAATATTCAACTATTTCAGATTTTTTTTTCCCCATAGAGAATGCATTGGAACAGTCTTGAAACTCTTCAAATCTTCTTACTTCTTTCAGCCTTTAAAGCGTCCACATACTTTCAGCTAGAGACTTCATTCAAATTCTGAGCTGTAGACAAACTTCTAATGTATTCATCCTGTATTTACAACTTTTTCATAGCTTGTACCGTTTTTGAGATAAATCCTTTAAAAGCACATGAGGATTTCTGACAAATTTCACACTTTTCAATGAGTGTGTATGGGGTTGGGTCAGAGTGAGTGACATCATCGTTAGAGTGAGAGGGATCGAAAAAACATTCAGGATTTTTTCTGGATAAATTGCCAGCACGGCCACAAATTTAACTCTAGACACATGATTTCCTCACCGGTTTGTAGCCACACTTGTCGTGTCTCATCTGATGTGCTCAAAACAGCAGACAGACTTACAGAATTGTCTCTATGAGCCTAATTGTGCAGCTAGACCCGCTCCAGTGGCTCATCCACTTCAATAGAAAAGTAGGAGCTGATTTTTTTTAGAAAAACAGAAATGCCCCCCTTTTCTACCTTGCGACGGCAAGAAAAGTATTTGTCCTACAAACACTGAATGCACATCAGAATGCTCAGGAAGGTCTCCTTGCCCAGATGCTCTCTACCACATTCTGATAAGAGGTACGGTTCTCTGTTTTTTGGCTGTCATTAGGAGAGCTGCGTCGAGCTCAAAACTGACTGTTCTGCTCCTGCTCTGTTGTGCAGGTGGCCATCAAGACACACACACACACACACACACACACACACACACACACACACACACACACACACACACACACACATACACACCAATAGGGGGAACAGGGGACCTGTCGGGCCAAGCTGCCAAGAGGGGTCTTATGTTTACACTTATTTCGAAAAAACAAACATGGAATATAAAATTTACTTTTAAGGTGTTTTACCATA
The DNA here is from genome assembly GCF_045865225.1 of Trachurus japonicus. Lineage (NCBI taxonomy): Eukaryota > Metazoa > Chordata > Actinopteri > Carangiformes > Carangidae > Trachurus > Trachurus japonicus. The sequence continues at coordinate 55,692 of NW_028220639.1, read as the reverse complement.
ATATTACTGAAAATGTGACTTTTAATTATTTTTAGAGAAATTGCCAAGAGGGACTTGGATCTCTGAGCGACATTTACCTATCAAAGAGTGGACCTCCACATACTGCAGTGGAGCTGTCTGCACCCATTCATTCACCTAACGACCCATTCACCTAATGAGTCTTTGTTTACAACAATGACTTTCTCAGTTTCTCTCAAAAATGGATAATATAACTTTAGAGTTATCATTACTTATTTTAAAGTCTCTGTAGTACAAATTGTATATAAATATATAATCATGGCCACATTTGAGAGTGAATATTTTTTATTGAATTGCATGCAGTTCAGAAGTAACATGACTGCATGCACTAATATCAAGTTCTGCAGTATAAGCAACAACATTTACTTTAAACCGGCTTTAATATAGATTAATTCTTTTTTGCGTTGCCTCTGTCATTCTTAGCAGTCCAAGAGGGGATCTACTATCATCTCAATTTTAAATAGTCAAAATGCTCTAGACATTTGGTTTCAACCAATTAATAGGAAATAGGAATGCATTTTATTTATTGTTTTGCATTGCAGAAAAAAGGTCCACACTTGGTTCATATGGAATGACAGGGGTCCACTGTTGGTTGGTGCATAATGACACAGGTTCCCACTTAGTTAGCATGGAGTGACATACACACTCCATCATGTATGAATATGAAAGAAATAAGCAAAAGTGATCATTCTTAAGATATTTTTTTCCATCAAAACTTAACACAAACATTTCTAATAAAGTAGGACCAATAATGTTTTCATTATTTTTAAATGTAGGTTGTACTACTGCAACACACATATCTACAGTCTATTAATTTTTCCCCTACAAGAGTTTTATACTCCTTGACTGCATTTTTGTTATAGGAAAAAATATTTGAATTAAAACTAAGGGTTTTAGGTCATTTTAATGTACTTGCATCATGAATCTGTATTTATGAGGATGTATTTTATTTACTGTTTTACATTACAGAAAAAGGTCCACACTTGGTTTATATGGAATGACAGAGGTCCACTGTTGGTTGGTACGGAGCGACATACACACTCCAGCATGGGTGGATAAGCAGAAATGAGATAAATTGCTAAGTTTTAAGATACATTTTTAATCTAAATTTAATACAAACATTTGTAACTATTAATACACACAACACACACACACAAACACATGCAAACACACATATTTAAACTAAAGTAGCACTGGTGAAGTTGTCATTGTAGTTTTTTTAAAACATGGAATGTACTGTGAAAACTCAATGGCAACCTATCAAGATACTTAAGGGAATATTTCAGTTATTGACATTTATGGCTCAACAATAAAACATGTATGGGAAAATAAAGGAGGCGCTGGGGGGTCATCAGTTTGTCTGAGATACAAGGGATAATTCTTCTAGAGGATGGATTAACCTCACTAAGTAATATGATATACCACTGCAACACACCTTTCTACAGTCTGTCAAGTTTTTGACTTAATGAAGTTTCATACTCCTTGACTGCATTGTTGTCATGGGAAAACTACTTTAAATAACTAAACTCAGGATTCAACATGGTCTGATGGCCCAGAGCCACAAAGTGTTATTCTGTAGTCACCTAATGTCCCATATAGATGAAGCTCTGTGGTGGCCACCTATTGTCACTCTTCTACTTTTTAACAGCACATGGTTTCAATCAATTTTAATGTACTTGCATTCTAAATATATATTAATAGGGATGCATTTTACTTATTGTTTTGCATTGCAGAAAAAAAAGGTCCACACTTGGTTTATATGGAATGACAGGGGTCCACTGTTGGTTGGTGCATAATGACACAGGTTCCCACTTAGTTAGCATGGAGTGACATACACACTCCATCATATATGAATATGAAAGAAATAAGCAAAAGTGATCATTCTTAAGATATTTTTTTTCATCAAAACTTAACACAAACATTTCTAATAAAGTAGCACCAATAATGTTTTCATTATTTTTAAATGTAGGTTGTACTACTGCAACACACATATCTACAGTCTATTAATTTTTCCCCTACAAGAGTTTTATACTCCTTGACTGCATTTTTTGTTATAGGAAAAAATATTTGAATTAAAACTAAGGGTTTTAGGTCATTTTAATGTACTTGCATCATGAATCTGTATTTATGAGGATGTATTTTATTTACTGTTTTACATTACAGAAAAAGGTCCACACTTGGTTTATATGGAATGACAGAGGTCCACTGTTGGTTGGTACGGAGCGACATACACACTCCAGCATGGGTGGATAAGCAGAAATGAGATAAATTGCTAAGTTTTAAGATACATTTTTAATCTAAATTTAATACAAACATTTGTAACTATTAATACACACAACACACACACACAAACACATGCAAACACACATATTTAAACTAAAGTAGCACTGGTGAAGTTGTCATTGTAGTTTTTTTAAAACATGGAATGTACTGTGAAAACTCAATGGCAACCTATCAAGATACTTAAGGGAATATTTCAGTTATTGACATTTATGGCTCAACAATAAAACATGTATGGGAAAATAAAGGAGGCGCTGGGGGGTCATCAGTTTGTCTTAGATACAAGGGATAATTCTTCTAGAGGATGGATTAACCTCACTAAGTAATATGATATACCACTGCAACACACCTTTCTACAGTCTGTCAAGTTTTTGACTTACTGAAGTTTCATACTCCTTGACTGCATTGTTGTCATGGGAAAACTACTTTAAATAACTAAACTCAGGATTCAACATGGTCTGATGGCCCAGAGCCACAAAGTGTTATTCTGTAGTCACCTAATGTCCCATATAGATGAAGCTCTGTGGTGGCCACCTATTGTCACTCTTCTACTTTTTAACAGCACATGGTTTCAATCAATTTTAATGTACTTGCATTCTAAATATATATTAATAGGGATGCATTTTACTTATTGTTTTGCATTGCAAGAAAAAAAGGTCCACACTTGGTTTATATGGAATGACAGGGGTCCACTGTTGGTTGGTGCATAATGATACAAGTGCCCACTTAGTTAGCATGGAGTGAAATACACACTCCATCATGTATGAATAAGAAAGAAATAAGCAAAAGTGATCATCCGTAAGAGAAATCTTTCATCACAGCTCCACGTTACACTTGTTCCAGGCTCTGCCCATCGTTTTTCTCTAGAAATAGAAACTTTTTCCAACTTTTTTATCTCCGTAGCGATCGCACTCGTCTTCTCATTCTTCTTCACTTCTTGCTCTGATCTACAGTCTCATTCGTTCTACACATCCCAGAAGCCCCAAAATTACTCACAGTGTGGGCGACAGCGTCCCCATTTACCAGCCGCAGAAAACTGCGTTTGACATATATGTATGTCAATGGCACTCAATGAGTTAAGTGGGAGGTACACAATAAATCTAATTCTAATCAAATTTATTTTGAAAACAAATAGTAGACTGGCAATCTGATTCAGTGATTAATTTGTTACACATTTGGGTTGCTTCCTAATGATTTTTTGATGTTTTAGTACCCAGCCAAACACAAGTGTGTATATTCCTTACTATCTACAGTATGTATGTGCCTTGTAGGCACTTTACTTGCAAGTGTGTGTATGCAGTGTTTTATAAATCTGAATATTTTTTGTCACATCACATCTACCCCAACACTTTAGAGCGCTTCTGTCTCGACGCCGTGTTTGCCTTCGTTCTGACCTGAACACAGCATGTGTTGTTTGGGTTAGAAACATGCACATTTGCAAAGGAAAAAAAGCTAAATTGATTAGCGGAATCATTAAGCAGGCGCGCACACAATCCCAAGGAAATGATCACATGGGAACCAGTTCTGAAGAGGAACCGGTTCTCAATTCCCACCCATAGACTTCAGTCTATGATGTGGACACAAAAGCATTCCTCTACATTGAAGTAGTGAAGTCATCAACACTCATGTATTTCACAGATCCTAAATCCTGGTACACACATAGAGATTCTCTAAATTTCAACCAATTTTTTTTATCTGTGAAAGACCCCACACATGAAGATAAAAAATCTGTGATTGAACAGTTTTGATCGTATTGTGTGTGGTGTGCTGTGATATTCCAAACACAGCGCACCACACACATTAAGATTTTTCAGAATCTTGACCCTCCGGTCAGAAAACTCAGAAAGAGATCAGTATTGTTGTAGCTACTCTTTCGGGTCTATTTCCGGAATGGACAATGAGAGCGATGTAATTTTTTTTTATTGAAAGCGGGACACTTCAGCCTTTACAACGATCCCGTCTGTGTGTGTCTGTGTGTCTGTGGCTTCGGACGCCGAGCAGTCAAGCGGCTGTGAGCGGCGGTCACATGATCGCTTAAACATGGCTGCTCTATTGCTGGCTGTTGCCGGCTATGATCGCTACCGTCTTTGATATCGGCTATCAGGAAATCTCCCGTGTATGCGTGAATGTCTGTGTGAACCTCATGTAATGCCAGGGCTGCACCGTGGCTCTCTGTGGGATTGCCGGTGTTGTGTCGAGAAGTGGCTTGCCGCGAGCAGCATGCAGAGCTTGGCAAGCAGGCACTTCTCAGCACAACACCAGCTTTCCACACACAAGATGACTTTTGATTTGTAAATATTGAACATGTTTAATATTTACGATTATCGGCGTCAAACGTTTTCCGAGGCGATTGTTGTGAGAATTTTGACTCTTAACACACCACACACTACAAGAGAATCTCATAAAATAATCTTAAAACCTTAGGATAATCGGCCGATTTTTGTCTTTGGTCGGAAGGGGGAAAATCGGGGCAAAATCAGCCCGATTATCTTTATGTGTGTGGTAGGCTTAACTCTACCTCCACTCTCCACTCTAAATGTGGAACTGGCTTCTGAGAAGTGAGTGAAGTGAGTGAGGGCTTTAAATCTGTGCCAGACGACTTGTGTCAGTCCTTGACTGTCGGCAGTGTGGGGGATGGTTTCTTGTAGCTGACGATGGTCGTTAGCAATTCTGAAGGGCAACCTGGAAAAGACTAACATCCTTCAGCCAAGATCTTATATCCAAATCAGACTAGCAGACAATGGAATTCCCCAGTCCTAGGTTGGCCATGTGCTACACACCTATGGACTTCTGTGACAACTGTAAAGAGTGGGTGTCCCAGCAATAATCCACCCTGTCAAGTCTTTGATGAGTTTTGTAAAGGTGTGTGATGCCTTGTGATCAGTATAATATTTTGTCAGCCTTTATATGATCTACCATTGTGTGCCAGTAGAAATGTTGTCTGAAATTAGGATTAATCAGATTGCCAGACATGCAGGGGATAAATCAGCTATAGTGGATGGAATAACTCCCAAATACCCACTGTTGAACTACTGCAACACACATTTTTACTTACCAAACTATTAGCTCTACTGGAGTTCATGTATACCTGTCTGAATATTTTTGGTCCACAACAAAAATGAAAACTAAAGCTAAATTTGTGTTTTTTTTTCTGTATATTACACACTGTATCACATCGTCATACACATCTATAGATGAAATTGGTGTATAAATTGAAACCTAATTTAAAGTTGTCAAAAGGTACAGGATTGGCACAGGATCTGAGAGTTTACATTAAGTGGGAAGTACACAATAAAAGCTGTATTCAGTTCACACTGGTGCTCAGCAGAAATGGGTCTGATTGCTTTCAGGATGTGTGGATTGTACATTAAACAATCCCATATTACCTTATTCATAGCATCTGAAGTGGATTATAAACAAATTCAATTAATTGTGTTCAGAAGATGGTTATCTAATTAATGTATATTTTTAAGTAATTCATTTCTTATCTATTTTGGTTGTTTCCTAATGATTTTCTTTCGTTTCAGTACCCAGCTAAACACAAGTGTGTATATTCCTTATTATCTAGGTATAACCTTGTGCATGTTGTAGTAAGCAATGTGACTTCATTACATTTACACACAGTTTTCTAAGTCGAGTTGAACATTTTTAATGGGGTTTCAGTCTATGATGTGGGCACAAAACATTCCTCTACATTGAAGTAGTTAAGTCGCCAGCACTCATGTATTTCACAGATCCTAACTTTAAGGTAGAGTTGTTGAACTGGGATCTGAGAAGTGAGTGAATGGAGTGAGAGCGGAGTGAGTGCCAGATGACCTGTGTCAGTCCTTGAGTGTGGGCAGTGTGGGGGATGGTTTGTCGTCGCTGACGATGGTCGTTAAGCTTTTTCAGGTTGGGCTTCAGAGTTTCTACCTTCTTTCAGCCAATATCTTTATCCAAATCAGACCGACTGAGACACAGGTATTCCCAGGTCTTAGGTTGGCCATGTGCTACCTACGCACCTATGGCCTTTGGTGACTCAACTTCTGTGGCAACTGTAAAGAGTGGGTGTACCAGCAATATTCCATTTTGTCTAGTTTTGTCAGTTCTTTAATGAGTTTTGTGAAGGTGTGTTATAATATTCTGTGACAGGGCCTTTATATGAGCCACCAGGGTTCAAACTTAACTTTTTTGCTCACTGGCCAACTGGCTAGTGAGCTTTAAAAATCTACTGGCCAGAAAGATTTTTTACTGGCCAAAAATTATGTATACGGTAGCTGTTTTGTATATTTTTCATTGTGTTGAACTGTTATAATACATTCATAAGCATTTTTAACACCATAGCTATTAGCATATTTTTGTGTGGAATAAAGGAGTCAAGTTTGCCTTTTTTCCCTAAAAGGTTTATTTTAGAGATGCACATGGTTAACTGTTTAACCATTAACCTATAACAAGAACTTGACCGAATAATACTATCAGTTATTTATATATATTTATTTATTAGCTCCTCATGTCGTCAACTCATGGGGGCGTGTCGACATGTGCAGACTTCCACTGCCTTCAGTCATATTATTTAGTAGCTAAAAGTTTCACAGGAGGACTGACACTGTGCACCATGAAGGAAGATCAGACAATAAATGTAGCTACACGGACATAGATGTGCATCACCTGTAATAACGGCGCTGCAATAAAAAAAGAGGTGGCAGCTCTCCTGCAGCTCCACAGAGGAGCTGTCAGAGGAGCTCTGCTGCTCCTCTCTCTTCGGTCTGGTGTTTGGCTGCACTTTCAATAAGAAAAGTTCCATATGAGCGCGATCAGCAGAGACAGAGCACAATGGATGTGGCATTGATCAGATATCGCAGCGCACATGTTTATTTAACGGCAAAAAAATAAATAAATACATTGGAGCGATGTTTTTTTTGCCGTTAAATAAACATGTGCGCTGCGATATCTGATCAATGCCACATCCATTGTGCTCTGTCTCTGCTGATCGCGCTCATATGGAACTTTTCTTATTGAAAGTGCAGCCAAACACCAGACTGAAGAGAGGAATACACACGTGCGCCGCGAGCGTTGTAATCGGTCACAAATCATTGCTATACGGCATGTTGTGAGCTTTAAGATCTGCACGACACCGGCTCACAACCCAAGTGTCACAGCCGGGTCGGGAGGAACAGTAACAACAACGAAGTAGTTTTTTTTTTTCACTCGCCAGAGTGGCCAGTCAGCCGGCTTCCTTTACTCGCCAAAGTATCAAAGTTAGTCGCCACTGGCGACTGGCGACCGCTAATTTTGAACCCTGTGAGCCACCATTGTCTGCTAGTAGTAATGCTGTCTGAGAACAATTAACATGGAATAAGAAATTAGGATTCATCAGATTGTCATGGATACAGGGAATATGTCAGTGTGTGGACGGAATAACCCCAAAAAGCCCCCTGTTAAACTACTCATTAAAAGGTATTTAGAAAATCAAGGGAAATAAAGGAACGCATAAATATAAAAACACATGCAAAGCCTTACAAAGGCTTGTAAAGGACAATTAGGACACAGCAAGAACTATATTCCTCAGACACGGTCCACACCACTGTCAACTTTTTTCATTTGTGTTGCAGCAGTTCAACATTGAGCTATTTGGGGTTATTCCATCCACACAATGCCTTATCCCTTGTATCTCTGACAATCTGATGAATCCTAATTTCTTGTGCCATGTTAAGTAAGCTGTTGTTCCCAGACAACATTTCTTGCAGAGAATGGTAGCTCATAAAAATGCTCTGTGACTCTATATTGCATTTACCCATGTCTCAGTCAGTCTGATTTGAATGTAAGTAAGTGGAGTGAAATGCACACTCCATCATGTATGAATAAGAAAGAAATAAGCAAAAGTGATCATCCTTAAGAGAAATTTTTCATCAAAACTTAACACAAACATTTCTAATAAAGTAGCTCAGATAAATACAGTGGGGCCAGGCCGTTAAGTGCTTTAAAAAGTTATATGTTAAGAACAGGAGTAATGTGCTCACGTCTATTAGTGTTAGTTAAAAGACGGGCAGCAGCGTTTGGGACAAGTTGGAGGCGACTGAGTGAAGACTGGGAGACGCCAACATAAAGTGCATTGCAATAGTCCAATCTAGAACTGATTACTGCAACGCATGGATGGCTTTCTCGAGGTCGTGACAGTTTAAAAACATTTTGACTGTGTGAATGTGTGTGGCAATAGTTTAACATAGGGATCCTCTCAATTAATTATCCCTTGTATCTCTGACAAACTGATGATCCCCCATTCCCTCTGTATTTTCCCATATCAAATTGTCGTATATCAGTAGGCTACCTCTTTGATGGTTTACTTGTACATAATATCATCGTAGGTTGCCATTGAGTTTTCACAGTACCCCCCACATAAAAAAACACAACATTACCGTTGCTACTTCATTATAAATGTTTGTATTAAGTTTTGATGAAAGTTTTGAGCTTTTGAGGTTAATCCATCCTCTAGAAGAATTATCCCTTGTATCTCAGACAAACTGATGACCCTCCAGCTCCTCTTTTATTTTCCCATACATGTTTTATTGTTGATCCATAAATGTCAATAACTGAAATATTCCCTTAAGTATCATGATAGGTTGCCATTGAGTTTTCACAGTAACTAACCCTAACCCCATGTTTAAAAACAAAACTACAATTACAACTTTACCAGTGCTACTTAAGTTGAAATATGTGTGTTTGCATGTGTTTGTGTGTGTGTGTGTTATGTGTATTAATAGTTACAAATGTTTGTATTAAATTTAGATTTAAAATGTATCTTAAAACTTAGCAATTTCTCTCATTTCTGCTTATTCACCCATGCTGGAGTGTGTGTGTCACTCCGCACCAACCAACAGTGGACCCATGTCATTCCATATAAACCAAGTGTGGACCTTTTTCTGTAATGTAAAACAGTAAATAAAATACATCCTTATAAATACAGATTCATGATGCAAGTACATTAAAATGACTTAAAACCCTGAGTTTTAATTCAAATATTTTTCCTATAACAAAAATGCAGTCAAGGAGTATAAAACTCTTGTAGGGGAAAAATTAATAGACTGTAGATATGTGTGTTGCAGTAGTACAACCTACATTTAAAAATAATGAAAACATTATTGGTGCTACTTTATTAGAAATGTTTGTGTTAAGTTTTGATGAAAAATTTCTCTTACGGATGATCACTTTTGCTTATTTCTTTCTTATTCATGCATGATGGAGTGTGTATTTCACTCCATGCTAACTAAGTGGGAACTTGTATCATTATGCACCAACCAACAGTGGACCCCTGTCATTCCATATAAACCAAGTGTGGACCTTTTTCTACAACGTAAATCAACGAATAATTCCTATACAGATTTATGACGCAAATACATTAAAATTAATTGAAATCACATGCATTTAAAAAGTAAAAGTCTGACCATAGGTGGCCCCAACAGGGCTTCATTTATATGAGATGTACATGGCCAAAAAGTAACTTTTTGTGGCTCTGAGCCATCAGGCCATGTCAAACTGTGAGTAGTTTAAGTATTTTCCCGTGACAACAATGCAGTTAAGTAGTATAAAACACCAGTACAGTGAAAAATTAATAGACTGTAGAAATGTGTCTGGCAATAGTTTAACATAGGGACTTTGTGAGATTAATCCTCTCAATGAATTATCCCTTGTATCTCTGACAAACTGATGATCTCCCAAACCCTCTGTATTTTCCCCAAAGATAACAAATTGCCGTGCCAATACTTTAATATCAGTTACTCTTTGATGGTTTACTTGTACATAATATATCATCGTAGGTTGCCATTGAGTTTTCTGTAATATAAAACAGTAAATAAAATACATCCTTATGAATACAGATTTATGATGCAAGTAGGCTACATTAAGATTACCCTAAATCCTAAAACCCTCTATTAAAATATGAATAGACTGTAGAAATGTGTGTTGCAGTAGTACACCCTACATTTAAAAAATAATTACAACATTATTGGTGCTACTTTATTAGAAATGTTTGTTTTAAGTTTTGATGAAAGTTTTCTCTTAAAAACTATCACTTTTGCTTATTTCTTTCTTATTCATACATGATGGAGTGTGTATGTCACTCCATGCTAACTAAGTGGGATCGTGTGTCATTATGCACCAACCAACAGTGGACCCCTGTCATTCCATATAAACCAAGTGTGGACCTTTTTCTGCAATGTAAGTCAACTAATAATTCCTATACAGATTGAGAACACATGTATATTGTATAATTGAAACCCTGTGCTTAAAAAAAACTGGACAAGCAACAATAGCAAGGTCAATTATTTTTAATGTTTAATCAGAATTCAACAGAAATTATCTAAATGACCATTTTATCTCAAATTTTGTCATGGGTGATCAATTTTTTCAATATTTTAAAATTTCTATTATACCTAATACAGTGTTGAGTTTAAACTTAAGACATCCATGAAACTGGGACCTTCATATTTTGTTACGAAGAATAACAAATTATGTTTCAAGGTACTGGTTTGTTCACTAAGGAGCCTGTTTGATAGCCTCTCTACAGTCTGAAAGGCTGCCGGGGCTGCAAGTCGTTCACACTATGGAGGAGTGTAAGAAACGACGTGTGTGAATGAGTCGTTAAAACCCCTGCTCCAGCCTGCCGGGGCACTGCTGAATATGGTATTTTACACACACACACACTCAGGTCCCCTCTTGGCTAAAGTTGAAAAAATTAACCAGAAGGTTTTTCACATGATTTTAAGTTGATTTAAAGCATGTCCAACAGGGGACCTAAAAAAAGTCCCCTGTTGGCTGCTTGGTCCCCTGTTGGTGAATGTGTAACGACGCCGATGTCCCCTCTTAGATAGGAACAACAGTGCACAGTTAACCTACCCACAGTGCCACCCAGTAAAAGGTAAGCAGTTAGTCACCATGGTGCAGGCTGCCACACAGGTGTATTCAATCAGATCATTAGCACATGGAGGGGTTTTGTGGTGATCAACTATTGTACTTGTATTGTTCTGGCTATGTGCTGGTCCATAGTGTCAGAGGAGGTTGGTCCTCCTCTATTTTTTAGAGGCCAGATGAACATTAACATATTTTTTAGAAAGAGTAACTGGTTGAATTAAACCATTACCACATCATTTCATGTCTCCACCAAGTTCACTTTCCTCCTCCTCCTCTTTTTCTCCCTCCTTCCTCCCTCCTCCTCTCCCTCCTCTTCTTCTCCATCCTTCTGCCTTCTTTCTCTCCCTCTTCCTCCTCCTCTTCCTCCTTCTCCTCTTCTTCTCCCTCCTTCCGCCTTCTTTCTCTCCCTCTCCCTCCTCTTCTTCTCCCTCCTCTCTCCTCCTCTTCTTCTCCCTCCTCCTCTTCTTCTCCCTCCTCCTCTTCTTCTCCCTCCTTCCTCCCTCTTCCTCCTCCTCCTCTTCTCCCCCTTCCTCCCTCGTTCTCCTCCTCTCCCTCCTCCTCCTCCTCTTCTCCTCCCTCCTTCCGCCTTCTTTCTCTCCCTCTTCCTCCTCTTCTTCTCCTTCCTTCCTCCCTCCTCCTCCTCTCCCTCCTCTTCTTCTCCTTCCTTCCTCCCTCCTACTCTTCTCCCTCCTTCCCCTCTTCTTCTCCCTCCTCCTCTCTCTCTGCCATTCAGCCCAATGCAATTTATTTCACAGCAGAGTAGCAGGAGCTCAACTTTTTAATTCACTGGAATGGGCATTATACTTTGTTTGATTTCATCAAAAAATAGTCACAAGTCACAAAAAAGGTCCTCTACTTACTTGTTGTGGCTCATTTCTTTTTTTTTTAAGTATCATTGAAAAATCTCACATTCATCAAAGTCTCAACCTCTCTTCTCCACAGCTCTGTCTGTAGTCCAATGGGTAAGGTGGCTGCTTGCCAACCTCAAGGTCACTGGTTCAAATCCAAGAGTGGCACTCTTGTTATGTTATGTTGAATTCTGCTCCCCTCCCCCACCTTCAATTAGTTACAGGTGTTTGTTAAGCGCCACAGTTTGCAGCACATCATCACAATCAATGACAACATGTTTAGGTGTGTGCTCTCTGTGGTGAAATGGCAGAGTAAAGGTTTATTGATCATGAGGCCATGGGTTCGATTCCTGCCTCATTCATGTGGTACTTTCTGATAGAGACTTCATTCAAATTCTGATCTGTAGACAAACTTCTAATGGCTCATTTATACTCTTTTCTTTCTTTCTTTTAAGCATCATTGAAAAATCTCACATTCATCGAAGTTTCAACCTCTCTTCAGAAGTCAGTGACCTCTTATACATGGATTTCTTTTACTCTTCTCTCATTGAATCTAACTATGGTGAAGTGGTTAGGTCAGTGGGCTGATGTACTGAAGGTTGTGGGTTCAATTCCCTCCTTGGACATGTTTCTTGTATGCCATTCCGCATTTCTTTGTCAATTTATTCTGCTAATTCAGCATGGTTCAGCAATGGCTTTCAGCATTCACACCATTTCCATTTTTGGAAATGCTTTTTCTAGTTATTAGGGCCGCGGGCAATCGCACCGGGCACTGGTCCCAACAGCTATGAAATAGCTGCAGGGACCAGTGCCCGGGCGAAGCCCGGGCACTACTGTTATTGTGTGGATTTTTTCTTATTAGTGTGACTGCTGAAGCAGTCACACTATTGTTCTTCTGTTTGGCCATTTTCTTCCGCCTTTTTACGGTCTTCTTCTAGTCCTTCATACTTTGTGCTATTTCAACAATTCATATATCAAAACGTGCAGCTTTTGTTGAACTTTATCGGCATTACTTTTCTCTTTTGAACTATTTATACTTTTTCAAATATTTAACTTTTTCTGATTTTTTTCAGCTTTATAATGTGTGTGTGTTGCGTCTAACGAGCAGAGCCAGAGTGGTGTCAGAGTGGATAGAGGCAAAAAAACATTCTAGAGTTTTTCTGGCTAAACTGTCAGCACGGCCACAAATTAAACTCTAGACAAATTATTTTCTCCAGTTTTGTAGCCACACTTGTCTTCTGGCTAAAATTCTGGTCAAAAATGCAAAGAGACTTAGATAATAATTTTAAATATTTTTTAAATGCAGCCAGGGAGCTCTCTGCTCCCATTCAGCTCAATGCATTTTTTTCACATCAGCAGGAGAAGGAGCTCAACTTTGTAACTTGCTGTTAAGTGCTTTTTAATTCATTTTAATTCACCAAAAAATAGTCACAGGTCACAAAAAAGTCCTCTCCTTACTTGGTGTGGCTAATCTATTCATTTCTTTTTATTTTAAGCATCATTGAAAAATCTCACATTCATCAAAGTCTCAACCTCTCTCCTTGACAACTCCACTGTAGTGTAGGGGGTAGGGTAACTGCTTGCCAACCCTAAGGTCACTGGTTCGAATCCAAGGGAAGAACTCTTGTTATGTTATGTTGAATTCTGCTCTCCTCCCCCGCCTTCAATTGGTTACAGGTGTTTGTTATCTCCTTGATTACTCATACCAGTTTGCAGCACATCATCACATTACAATGAATGACAACAGTCTTGAAAGCAGTGTGCTCTCTGTAGCCGAGTGGCAGAGTAAAGGTTTAGTGATCATATGGTCATGGGTTCGATTCCTGCCTCAGTCTTTTCACTTCATTGCTTGACTTTTGATTCCAATTATTCAGCTGTCATTGGACAGTCTTTGATTCCTCATAGTATAAAGCTCATTGTAACTCAGGTTCTCTGTGGCCATATGGTTAGTGTGTTAGGTGTTGTGCTATTTCAACAATTCATATATCAAAACGTGCAGCTTTTTTTGAACTTTATCGGCATTACTTTTCTCTTTTTAACTATTTATACTTTTTCAAATATTTAACTTTTTCTGCAAATTAAACTCTAGACAAATTATTTTCTCCAGTTTTGTAGCCACACTTGTCTTCTGGCTAAAATTCTGGTCAAAAATGCAAAGAGACTTAGATAATAATTTTAAATATTTTTTAAATGCAGCCAGGGAGCTCTCTGCTCTCATTCAGCCCAATGCTGAGAATTCTCCACAACTCTGTCTGAAACATGCTTATGTCTGTGCTCTCTGTGGCGAAGTGGCAGAGTAAAGGTTTATTGATCATGAGGTCATGGGTTCGATTCCTTACTTTTTTTTTAAGCAGAAGCCAGTGATCCTCTTATCAAAGGTTTTCTTTACCCCTCACATACTGTCTCTGTCTGTAGCCTAGTGGTTAGCTTGCTGGTCTGGAGACCTGAAGGTTGCTGGTTCAAATCTTGCCTCAACAACAATTATAGTGAATTATTTTCCCAGTCGTCCTCTGTTGACTTCTGATAACTTGCTTCATGTTGAAACTGCTGCTCTCAGCCTGAAATTCACAGAAATTTTCATTCTAAGTCATTCAAGCTTGACTCTCAAGCTTTCTTGATGTTGACAGTGTGCAGATCATTAACAGACAACAGTCGCTGCAACTGTGTGCGCACTGTGGCCTAGAGGTGGAGTGGAAGTCTAATGACTATGAGGTTGTGGGTTCGATTCTGACCTTGGTCAAACATTTGTATGGTGATCAGCAGGAGAAGGAGCTCAACTTTGTAACTTCTCCACAACTCTGTCTGTAGTCCAGTTGGTAAGGTGGCCGCTTGCCAACCCCAAGGTCACTAGTTCGAATCCAGGCTGAGCAATCTTGTTATGTGATGTTGAATTCTGCTCCCCTCCCCCACCCTCAATTGGTTACAGGTGTTCGTTAAGAGACGCATTAACATGGGTTGGATTCCTGCCTCATTCATGTCGTACTTTCTGCTAGAGACTTCATTAGTGTGAATGCTGGAAGCATTCACACTATTGTTATTCGGTTCGGCCATTTTCTGCCTTTCTTCGTCATGTAACTAGTCCTTCATACTTTGTGCTATTTCAACAATTCAAATATCAAAATGTTCAGCCTTTTCGGGACAGGTGTGCTATGTCTTTTCTCTTTTCAACTATTCATACTTTTTGCAATATTCAACTATTTCTGATTTCTTTTTCCCCATAGAGAATGCATTGGAACAGTCTTGAAACTCTTCAAATCTTCTTACTTCTTTCAGCCTTTAAAGCGTCCACATACTTTCAGCTAGAGACTTCATTCAAATTCTGAGCTGTAGACAAACTTCTAATGTATTCATCCTGTATTTACAACTTTTTCATAGCTTGTACCGTTTTTGAGATAAATCCTTTAAAAGCACATGAGGATTTCTGACAAATTTCACACTTTTCAATGAGTGTGTATGGGGTTGGGTCAGAGTGAGTGACATCATCGTTAGAGTGAGAGGGATCGAAAAAACATTCAGGATTTTTTCTGGATAAATTGCCAGCACGGCCACAAATTAAACTCTAGACACATGATTTCCTCACCGGTTTGTAGCCACACTTGTTGTGTCTCATTTAATGTGTTCAAAACAGCAGACAGACTTACAGAATTGTCTCTGTGAGCCTAATTGTCCAGCTAGACCCGCTCCAGTGGCTCATCCACTTCAATAGAAAAGTAGGAGCTGATTTTTTTAGAAAAGCAGAAATGCCCCCCTTTTCTACCTTGCGACCCTGAGAAAAGTTTTTGCCCTACAAACATTTAATGCACATTGCCTCGCTCAGGAAGGTCTGCTTGCCCAGATGGTCAGGAGGACCACATTCTGATAAGAATTACGGTTCTCTTTTTCTGGGCTGTTTTGGGAAGCTGCTCAGAGCTCAAATCTCTCTGCTCTGCTCTGCTCTGTGTGCAGTTGGTCCAGCTGTTGGGGCCAGCTCGTTATCAAAGTCTAGAACAGTGCAGGTGCAGCCTGGCCGCTCGTTAAGATGTTTTTAAACACAGCCCCACACAGACACATGATAAACCAGACTGACAGAGGATGTCCACGCACAAACACAGGCATCACACTCACACAGACAGACACACACAGACGCTCACACACAGTCACACATGCACACATACACAAACAGACAAACACACAAACACAACACTGTTCCACACAGTAAAATGTAAGCATGGTAGTCGCCATGGTAACTTCTGAGGGCAGGCTGCCAATCAATCAGATCATTAGGGAGAGAGGAGTTCTGTGGCGCTTATCAACAGTTTTACTTTCTGCACATGTACACACAGACAGAGAGACCGCCAGACTCACACACACACACACACACACACACACACACACACACACACACACACACACACACACACACACACACAGGTTTTCAGCTCAAATTCATCAGGCTCTCAATTACTTTATACTTTTGATGTAAACATCTCCAACAATTAATTTTTTTCTCATGAATTGAAGTTCAGACGTTTAGTCTTTCCAACTCTATTAATAGTAGTACAATTACAGGTGGAGCCTAGGACATAGGATGCAGCTTTTAACATGTGTCCTATCTATCTATCTATCTATCTATCTATCTATCTATCTATCTATCTATCTATCTATCTATCTATCTATCTATCTATCTATCTATCTATCTATCTATCTATCTATCTATCTATCTATCTATCTATCTATCTATCCCCCTCCCTATTTTTAACCCCTCTGTCTCCTTTTTTTCTTTCTTTCTTTCTTCTACTCCTTCATTTGTATTTTACGTAACTTTTTCTATCCTTCCCTCTCTATCCATCCATCCATCCATCCATCTACCTCTTTCTATCTATCATCCCCCTCTCTCTTTTTCTTTCTTTCTTTCTTTCTTTCTTTCTTTCTTTCTTTCTTTCTTTCTTTCTTTCTTTCTTTCTTTCTTTCTTTCTTTCCTTCTTTCTTTCACTCACTCCATTTCTGTCTTTTTACTTCTTTGTTTGTTTGATTGTTTCTTTCTTTCTTTCTATTCCTTTTCTCTTCCTTTGTTTTTACTCCATTTCTTTCTTTCTTTCACTCCATTTCTGTTTGTTTACTTCTTTGTTTGTTTGATTCTTTCTTTCTTTCTTTCTACTCCTTTTCTCTTCCTTTGTTTTTACTCCATTTCTTTCTTTCTTTCTTTCTTTCTTTCTTTCTTTCACTCCATTTCTGTCTTTTTACTTCTTTGTTTGTTTGATTCTTTCTTTCTTTCTTTCTTTCTGTCCTTTTCTTTTTTCTCTCTTGTTTCAATCTTTCTTTCTTTCTTTCTTTCTTTCTTTCTTTCTTTCTTTCTTTCTTTCTTTCTTTCTTTCTTTCAACAATTTCTTCAGCTCATTCAGCATTGCTTCCAGCATTCACACCATTTCCATTCTTGGAAATGTTTTTTCCAAAAAATAGTCACAGGTCACAAAAAAGTCCTCTTCTTACTTGGTGTGGCTAATTTATATTAATTTATTTTTGTTTTAAGCATCATTGAAAAATCTCACATTCATCAAAGTCTCAACCTCTCTTCTTGACAATTCCTCTGTAGTGTAGGGGTTAGGGTAACTGCCTGCCAACCCTAAGGTCACTGGTTCGAATCCAAGGGAAGAATTCTTGTTATGTTATGTTGAATTCTGCTCTCCTCCCCCGCCTTCAATTGGTTACAGGTGTTTGTTATCTCCTTGATTACTCGTACCAGTTTGCAGCACATCATCACATTACGATGAATGACAACAGTCTTGAAAGCAGTGTGCTCTCTGTAGCCGAGTGGCAGAGTAAAGGTTTAGTGATCATATGGTCACGGGTTCGATTCCTGCCTCAGTCATTTCACATCATTGCTTGACTTTTGATTCCAATTATTCAGCTGTCATTGGACAGTCTTTGATTCCTCATAGTATAAAGCTCATTGTAACTCAGGTTCTCTGTGGCCATATGGTTAGTGTGTTAGGTGTTGTGCTATTTCAACAATTCATATATCAAAACGTGCAGCTTTTTTTGAACTTTATCGGCGTTACTTTTCTCTTTTTAACTATTTATACTTTTTCAAATATTTAACTTTTTCTGCAAATTAAACTCTAGACAAATTATTTTCTCCAGTTTTGTAGCCACACTTGTCTTCTGGCTAAAATTCTGGTCAAAAATGCAAAGAGACTTAGATAATAATTTTAAATATTTTTTAAATGCAGCCAGGGAGCTCTCTGCTCTCATTCAGCCCAATGCTGAGAATTCTCCACAACTCTGTCTGAAACATGCTTATGTCTGTGCTCTCTGTGGCGAAGTGGCAGAGTAAAGGTTTATTGATCATGAGGTCATGGGTTCGATTCCTTACTTTTTTTTTAAGCAGAAGCCAGTGATCCTCTTATCAAAGGTTTTCTTTACCCCTCACACACTGTCTCTGTCTGTAGCCTAGTGGTTAGCTTGCTGGTCTGGAGACCTGAAGGTTGCTGGTTCAATTCTTGCCTCAACAACAATTATAGTGAATTATTTTCCCAGTTGTCCTCTGTTGACTTCTGATAACTTGCTTCATGTTGAAACTGCTGCTCTCAGCCTGAAATTCACAGAAATTTTCATTCTAAGTCATTCAAGCTTGACTCTCAAGCTTTCTTGATGTTGACAGTGTGCAGATCATTAACAGACAACAGTCTCTGCAACCGTGTGTGCACCGTGGCCTAGAGGCAGAGTGGAAGTCTAATGACCATGAGGTTGTGGGTTCAATTCCGACCTTGGTCAAACATTTGTATGGTGATCACTGCTTGCACTATTTGCTAATTCTGCAACAGCGTTCAGTTGCTATCAGCAGTCACACCATTTCCATACTTGGAAATGCTTTTTCTAGTTAGTGTGAATGCTGGAAGCATTCACACTATTGTTATTCGGTTCGGCCATTTTCTGCCTTTCTTCGTCATGTAACTAGTCCTTCATACTTTGTGCTATTTCAACAATTCAAATATCAAAATGTTCAGCCTTTTCGGGACAGGTGTGCTATGTCTTTTCTCTTTTCAACTATTCATACTTTTTGCAATATTCAACTATTTTTGATTTTTTTTTCCCCATAGAGAATGCATTGGAACAGTCTTGAAACTCTTCAAATCTTCTTACTTCTTTCAGTCTTTAAAGTGTCCACATACTTTCAGCTAGAGACTTCATTCAAATTCTGAGCTATAGACAAACTTTTTAAGTATTCCTCTATGACTCAGCTTATTGATATCTTCAACAGTTTCTGATATTTGGCCGCTTTAAAATCATTAAGTTTTTTGACAAAATCCAGCTTTATAATGGGTGTGTGTTGCGTCTAACGAGCAGGGCTTAGAGTGAGTGACATCATCTCTAGAGTGAGAGGGATCGAAAAAACATTCAGGATTTTTTCTGGATAAATTGCCAGCACGGCCACAAATTAAACTCTAGACACATGATTTCCTCACCGGTTTGTAGCCACTCTTGTCGTGTCTCATTTAATGTGCTCAAAACAGCAGACAGACTTACAGAATTGTCTCAATGAGCCTAATTGTGCAGCTAGACCCGCTCCAGTGGCTCATCCACTTCAATATAAAAGTAGGAGTTGATTTTTTTAGAAAAGCAGAAATGCCCCCCTTTTCTACCTTGCGACCCTGAGAAAAGTTTTTGCCCTACAAACATTTAATGCACATCAATGTGCTCAGGAAGGTCTCCTTGCCCAGATGGTCTCTACCACATTCTGATAAGAGGTACGGTTCTCTGTTTTTTGGCTGTCATTAGGAGAGCTGCGTCGAGCTCAAAACTGACTGTTCTGCTCCTGCTCTGTTGTGCAGGTGGCCATCAAGTCTGTCTCTCACTCACACACACACACACACACACACACACACACACACACACACACACACACACACACACACACACACACACAGTGCCACCCAGTAAAAGGTAAGAAGTTAGTCACCATGGTGCAGGCTGCCACACAGGTGTATTCAATCAGATCATTAGCACATGGAGGGGTTTTGTGGTGATCAACAATTGTACTTGTATTGTGCTGGCTATGTGCTGGTCCATAGAGTCAGAGGAGGTTGGTCCTCCTCTATTTTTTAGAGGCCAGATGAACATCAACATATTTTTTAGAAAGAGTAACTGGTTGAATTAAACCATTACCACATCATTTCATGTCTCCACCAAGTTCACTTTCCTCCTCCTCCTCTTCTTTTTCTCCCTCCTTCCTCCCTCCTCCTCTTCTTCTCCATCCTTCTGCCTTCTTTCTCTCCCTCCTCCTCTTCCTCCTCTTCTTCTCCCTCCTTCCGCCTTCTTTCTCTCCCTCCTCTCTCCTCCTCCTCCTCTTCTTCTCCCTCCTCCTCTCCCTCCTCCTCTCCCTATCCCTCTTCCTCTCCCTCCTCCTCTTCTTCTCCCTCCTTCCTCCCTCTTCCTCCTCCTCCTCTTCTCCCCCTTCCTCCCTCGTTCTCCTCCTCTCCCTCCTCCCCCTCTTCTTCTCCCTCCTCCTCTCTCTCTGCCATTCAGCCCAATGCAATTTATTTCACAGCAGAGTAGCAGGAGCTCAACTTTTTAATTCGCTGGAATGGGCATTATACTTTGTTTGATTTCATCAAAAAATAGTCACAAGTCACAAAAAAGGTCCTCTACTTCTCCACAGCTCTGTCTGTAGTCCAATGGGTAAGGTGGCTGCTTGCCAACCTCAAGGTCACTGGTTCAAATCCAAGAGGGGCACTCTTGTTATGTTATGTTGAATTCTGCTCCCCTCCCCCACCTTCAATTGGTTACAGGTGTTCGTTAAGAGCCACAGTTTGCAGCACATCATCACAATCAATGACAACATGTTTAGGTGTGTACTCTCTGTGAAATGGCAGAGTAAAGGTTTATTGATCATGAGGCCATGGGTTCGATTCCTGCCTCATTCATGTAGTACTTTCTGATAGAGACTTCATTCAAATTCTCATCTGTAGACAAACTTCTAATGGCTCATTTATACTCTTTTCTTTCTTTTTTTTAAGCATCATTGAAAAATCTCACATTCATCAAAGTCTCAACCTCTCTTCAGAAGTCAGTGACCTCTTATCAGTCAGTGACATGGATTTCTTTTACTCTTCTCTCATTGAATCCAACTATGGTGAAGTGGTTAGGTCAGTGGGCTGATGTGCTGAAGGTTGTGGGTTCAATTCCCTCCTTGGACATGTTTCTTGTATGCCATTCCGCATGTCTTTGTCAATTTATTCTGCTAATTCAGCATGGTTCAGCAATGGCTTTCAGCATTCACACCATTTCCATTTTTGGAAATGCTTTTTCTAGTTAGTGTGAATGCTGGAAGCATTCACACTATTGTTATTCGGTTCGGCCATTTTCTGCCTTTCTTTGTCATGTAACTAGTCCTTCATACTTTGTGCTATTTCAACAATTCAAATATCAAAATGTTCAGCCTTTTCGGGACAGGTGTGCTATGTCTTTTCTCTTTTCAACTATTCATACTTTTTGCAATATTCAACTATTTCTGATTTTTTTTTCCCCATAGAGAATGCATTGGAACAGTCTTGAAACTCTTCAAATCTTCTTACTTCTTTCAGCCTTTAAAGCGTCCACATACTTTCAGCTAGAGACTTCATTCAAATTCTGAGCTGTAGACAAACTTCTAATGTATTCATCCTGTATTTACAACTTTTTCATAGCTTGCACCGTTTTTGAGATAAATCCTTTAAAAGCACATGAGGATTTCTGACAAATTTCACACTTTTCAATGAGTGTGTATGGGGTTGGGTCAGAGTGAGTGACATCATCGTTAGAGTGAGAGGGATCGAAAAAACATTCAGGATTTTTTCTGGATAAATTGCCAGCACGGCCACAAATTAAACTCTAGACACATGATTTCCTCACCGGTTTGTAGCCACACTTGTTGTGTCTCATTTAATGTGCTCAAAACAGCAGACAGACTTACAGAATTGTCTCAGTGAGCCTAATTGTGCAGCTAGACCCACTCCAGTGGCTCATCCACTTCAATATAAAAGTAGGAGCTGATTTTTTTAGAAAAGCAGAAATGCCCCCCTTTTCCACCTTGCGACCCTGAGAAAAGTTTTTGCCCTACAAACATTTAATGCACATCAATGTGCTCAGGAAGGTCTGCTTGCCCAGATGGTCGGGACCATATTCTGATACGGTTCTCTTTTTCTGGGCTGTTTTGGGAAGCTGCTCAGAGCACAAATCTCTCTGCTCTGCTCTGCTCTGTGTGCAGTTGGTCCAGCTGTTGGGGCCAGCTCGTTATCAAAGTCTATAAATAGAACAGGTGCAGGTGCAGCCTGGCCGCTCGTTAAGATGTTTTTAAACACAGCCCCACACACACACATGATAAACCAGACTGACAGAGGATGTCCACGCACAAACACAGGCATCACACTCACACAGACAGACACACACAGACGCTCACACACAGTCACACACACACACACACACACACACACATACACAAACAGACAAACAGACAAACACAACACTGTTCCACACAGTAAAATGTAAGCATGGTAGTCGTCATGGCAACTTCTGAGGGCAGGCTGCCAATCAATCAGATCATTAGGGAGAGAGGAGTTTTGTGGCGCTTAACAGTTTTACTTTCTGCACATGTACACGCAGACAGAGAGACCGTCAGACTCACACACACACACACACACAGGTTTTCAGCTCAAATTCATCAGGCTCTCAATTATTTTATACTTTTGATGTAAACATCTCCAACAATTTATATTTTTCTCATGAATTTAAGTTCAGACGTTTAGTCTTTCCAATTCTATTAATAGTAGTACAATTACAGGTGGAGCCTAGGACATAGGATGCAGCTTTTAACATGTGTCCTATCTATCTATCTATCTATCTATCTATCTATCTATCTATCTATCTATCTATCTATCTATCTATCTATCTATCTATCTATACCCCTCCCTATTTTTTAACCCCTCTGTCTCCTTTCTTTCTTTCTTTCTTTCTTTTTCTTCTTTCTTTCTTTCTTTCTTTCTTTCTTTCTTTCTTTCTTTCTTTCTTTCTTCTACTCCTTCATTTGTATTTTACGTAACTTTTTATATCCTTCCCTCTCTATCCATCCATCCATCCATCCATCCATCTACCTCTTTCTATCTATCATCCCCCTCTCTCTTTTTCTTCTTTCTTTCTTTCTTTCTTTCTTTCTTTCTTTCTTTCTTTCTTTCTTTCTTTCTTTCTTTCTTTCTTTCTTTCTTTCTTTCTTTCTTTCTTTCACTCCATTTCTGTCTTTTTACTTCTTTGTTTGTTTGATTGTTTCTTTCTTTCTTTCTATTCCTTTTCTCTTCCTTTGTTTTTACTCCATTTCTTTCTTTCTTTCTTTCTTTCTTTCTTTCTTTCTTTCTTTCTTTCTTTCTTTCTTTCTTTCTTTCTTTCACTCCATTTCTGTCTTTTTACTTCTTTGTTTGTTTGATTGTTTCTTTCTTTCTATTCATTTTCTCTTCCTTTGTTTTTACTCCATTTCTTTCTTTCTTTCTTTCTTTCTTTCTTTCTTTCTTTCTTTCTTTCTTTCTTTCTTTCTTTCTTTCTTTCACTCCATTTCTGTCTTTTTACTTCTTTGTTTGATTCTTTCTTTCTTTCTTTCTTCTCCTTTTCTCTTCCTTTGTTTTTACTCCATTTCTTTCTTTCTTTCTTTCTTTCTTTCTTTCTTTCACTCCATTTCTGTCTTTTTACTTCTTTGTTTGATTCTTTCTTTCTTTCTTTCTTCTCCTTTTCTCTTCCTTTGTTTTTACTCCATTTCTTTCTTTCTTTCTTTCTTTCTTTCTTTCACTCCATTTCTGTCTTTTTACTTCTTTGTTTGTTTGATTCTTTCTTTCTTTCTTTCTTTCTGTCCTTTTCTTTTTTCTCTCTTGTTTCAATCTTTCTTTCTTTCTTTCTTTCAACAATTTCTTCAGCTCATTCAGCATTGCTTCCAGCATTCACACCATTTCCATTCTTGGAAATGTTTTTTCTAGTTAGTGTGAATGCTGTTATTCGGTTCGGCCATTTTCTGCCTTTCTTTGTCATGTAACTAGTCCTTCATACTTTGTGCTATTTCAACAATTCAAATATCAAATTGTTCAGCCTTTTCGGGACAGGTGTGCTATGTCTTTTCTCTTTTCAACTATTCATACTTTTTGCAATATTCAACTATTTCTGATTTTTTTTTCCCCATAGAGAATGCATTGGAACAGTCTTGAAACTCTTCAAATCTTCTTACTTCTTTCAGCCTTTAAAGCGTCCACATACTTTCAGCTAGAGACTTCATTCAAATTCTGAGCTGTAGACAAACTTCTAATGTATTCATCCTGTATTTACAACTTTTTCATAGCTTGCACCGTTTTTGAGATAAATCCTTTAAAAGCACATGAGGATTTCTGACAAATTTCACACTTTTCAATGAGTGTGTATGGGGTTGGGTCAGAGTAAGTGACATCATCGTTAGAGTGAGAGGGATCGAAAAAACATTCAGGATTTTTTCTGGATAAATTGCCAGCACGGCCACAAATTAAACTCTAGACACATGATTTCCTCACCGGTTTGTAGCCACACTTGTTGTGTCTCATTTAATGTGCTCAAAACAGCAGACAGACTTACAGAATTGTCTCAGTGAGCCTAATTGTCCAGCTTGACCCGTTCCAGTGGCTCATCCACTTCAATATAAAAGTAGGAGCTGATTTTTTTAGAAAAGCAGAAATGCCCCCCTTTTCTACCTTGCGACCCTGAGAAAAGTTTTTGCCCTACAAACATTTAATGCACATCAATGTGCTCAGGAAGGTCTGCTTGCCCAGATGGTCAGGAGGACCACATTCTAATAAGAGGTACGGTTCTCTTTTTCTGGGCTGTTTTGGGAAGCTGCTCAGAGCACAAATCTCTCTGCTCTGCTCTGCTCTGTGTGCAGTTGGTCCAGCTGTAGGGGCCAGCTCGTTATCAAAGTCTATAAATAGAACAGGTCAGGTGCAGCCTGGCCGCTCGTTAAGATGTTTTTAAACACAGCCCCACACACACACATGATAAACCAGACTGCCAGAGGATGTCCACGCACAAACACAGGCATCACACTCACACAGACAGACACACACAGACGCTCACACACAGTCACACACACACACATACACAAACAGACAAACACACAAACACAACACTGTTCCACACAGTAAAATGTAAGCATGGTAGTCGTCATGGCAACTTCTGAGGGCAGGCTGCCAATCAATCAGATCATTAGGGAGAGAGGAGTTTTGTGGCGCTTAACAGTTTTACTTTCTGCACATGTACACGCAGACAGAGAGACCGTCAGACTCACACACACACACACACACACACACACACAGGTTTTCAGCTCAAATTCATCAGGCTCTCAATTATTTTATACTTTTGATGTAAACATCTCCAACAATTTATATTTTTCTCATGAATTTAAGTTCAGACGTTTAGTCTTTCCAATTCTATTAATAGTAGTACAATTACAGGTGGAGCCTAGGACATAGGATGCAGCTTTTAACATGTGTCCTACCTATCTATCTATCTATCTATCTATCTATCTATCTATCTATCTATCTATCTATCTATCTATCTATCTATCTATCTATCTATCTATCTATCTATCTATCTATCTATCTATCTATCTATCTATCTATCTATACCCCTCCCTATTTTTTAACCCCTCTGTCTCCTTTTTTTCTTTCTTTCTTTCTTTCTTTCTTTCTTTCTTTCTTTCTTTCTTTCTTTCTTTCTTCTACTCCTTCATTTGTATTTTACGTAACTTTTTATATCCTTCCCTCTCTATCCATCCATCCATCCATCCATCCATCCATCCATCCATCCATCCATCCATCTACCTCTTTCTATCTATCATCCCCCTCTCTCTTTTTCTTCTTTCTTTCTTTCTTTCTTTCTTTCTTTCTTTCTTTCTTTCTTTCTTTCTTTCACTCCATTTCTGTCTTTTTACTTCTTTGTTTGTTTGATTGTTTCTTTCTTTCTTTCTATTCCTTTTCTCTTCCTTTGTTTTTACTCCATTTCTTTCTTTCTTTCTTTCTTTCTTTCTTTCTTTCTTTCTTTCTTTCTTTCTTTCACTCCATTTCTGTCTTTTTACTTCTTTGTTTGTTTGATTCTTTCTTTCTTTCTTTCTTTCTTTATAATAATAATAATAATAAACTTTATTTGTATTGCACCTTTCTTAACAAAGTTACAAAGTGCATAGACAGGTATATAAAATACAGTAACAATAGAACAACGGCAAAGGGACAATATTAGACATTAACAAACAACAGTAAAATGAGTCGATAAATACAAGAGAGAAATAAGAGCATAGATAGATCCTACTGCTGCCTTCTGGGATTTAAAAAGCTTTTTTATAAAAGTAGGTTTTTAAAAGGGATTTAAAATTCATTAGTGAGCTGGCGGATTTGATGTCCTCAGGGAGGTCGTTCCATAGTTTAGGAGCATAGGTGGCAAAAGCTCTGTCACCTTTGGTCACCAGCCTAGACCTGGGTACAACCAAAAGAGACAGGTTTGATGACCTGAGGTTACCAGCTGGTTTGTATAAAATTAAAAGCTCAGTTATGTAGCTAGGAGCAAGGCCATGAAGAGCTTTAAAAGTTAGCAATAAAATTTTAAAATCAATTCTTAATTTGACGGGCAGCCAGTGAAGAGAAGCTAGAACTGGTGTTATATGCTCAAATCTTCTAGTTCCAGTAATAAGTCTGGCCGCAGCATTCTGCACCAACTGCAGGCGGTGGAGACAACTTTGGTTGAGACCTGTGTACAAGGCATTACAATAATCTAAACGGGAGGAAACAAGGGCATTTACCACTTTGTTGAGGTCGTTGAAAGATAAAAACGGTCTGATTCTAGAAATATTTCTTAGGTGCATAAAACAGGATTGTACAGTTTTCTTGATATGAGCCTCGAAACAAAGATGAGAATCGAATAACACACCCAAGTTTCTTGCAACAGGTTTAACGCATGCTGCCAAAGAGCCAAGACTGTTAAGAGTATGGGAGTTGTAGCTGGGAGGGCCGAACAAAAGAACTTCTGATTTATCTGCATTTAGTTGGAGGAAGTTGTGAGACATCCAACATTGGATGTCAGCAAGGCAGGCCATGAGGGAAGCTAGCGAGGTGGGGTCTGAGGAAGTTAAAGGGACATAGAGCTGAGTGTCGTCAGCGTAGCAGTGAAAATGGATGTTGTGTTTCTGGATGATTTGACCTAGAGGGAGCATGTAAATGGAGAATAATAACGGGCCAAGGATGGACCCTTGAGGGACACCACAAGAGAGACGGGCGGATGATGATGAAGTATTTCCTAAAACCACTGCGAAGGTTCTCTCAGAGAGATAGGAGCGGAGCAGATTAAGGGCGGAGCCACCAAGGCCTACCCAGGACTCTAGCCGGCTAAGAAGCAACCCGTGGTCCACCGTGTCAAAGGCCGCACTTAAATCTAAGAGGACCAGAATTGAGGAGTCACCGGCATCAAGCGTAAGAAGCAGATCATTTGTAACCTTAACTAAGGCAGTCTCAGTACTGTGGCAGGTTCTAAAACCAGATTGAAACTTTTCAAAAAGACTGTTTTCATTCAAATGTGCAAGGAGCTGAGAAGAGATCATTTTCTCTAGAATTTTTGATACAAAAGGTAATTTTGAGATGGGTCTATAATTTCCGAGAAGAAGAGGGTCAAGACCTGGTTTCTTTAGGAGAGGATGAATTAAGGCATGCTTAAAAGAGGAGGGAAAAACACCAGAGACTATGGAGTTATTTAGAATGGAAAGGACGCTGGGACCAATCGTTTCAAAAATTTCTTTAAAGAAGGAAACAGGAATAATGTCCAGTGAGCAGGATGAGGGTTTCATAAATGAGATGATTTTAGTAAGCGCTAACAGAGTGGTGGGTTCAAAATGATTGAGAGAAACTGAGATTGTGGGTGAGACAGAGACAGTGCGGGTAGAAGGTGTGATCTGGAGTCTGATGTTACTAACTTTGTCCAGAAAAAATTGGAGAAATTCCTCACATTTTTCAGGGGATGGATCTATAGGGGGAACTGGAGGAGGGGAAATAACAGAATTTATCACTTTAAACAGAGTCCTGGGGTTACTACTGTTATTGGTGATGATGTTGGCGAAATATGAAACTTTAGCATTCTTAACTGCCTGCTGGTAGAGAGTCATGAGTTGTTTTAGACAGGTAAGAGCAGTGGTAGAATTGTTTGTCTTCCACTTGCGTTCTGCTCTTCTGCACTCTCTCTTGATGGATCTGGTATATTCATTAAGCCACGGTTGAGGATTTTGTTTAGGGATTCTAGTTTTAAAGGGAGCAATGGAGTCCAGGATGGACAAACATTTACTGTTAAAATCGTCGGTCATATCATCTACAGAACAGTATTGCTCTGGAGGGTGAAGGGAGGCTGAGAAGGCCATACAAAAAGTACTAGCAGATGCAGAGTTAAAGACACGAGATCGGAAGGGGACAGGGGAGATAGGAGAGGGACAAGGAAGAGGAGCGTTAAAAACTACAGCTTTGTGGTCGGATACACAGACATCTATGAGTTCAAGGTTGCCAGGGGTCCGGCCAAGTGAAAGCACTAGGTCCAGAATATGACCTTTATTGTGAGTGATGTCCTTTACAGACTGAACAAGATCAAACGACTCACAAAGACTAATAAATTCAGCAGCCAGAGGGTGAGAGGGACAGCAAATGTGGATGTTAAAATCTCCAAGAAGAATAATATTATCAAAGCGCTGAGTGATGAGGGACAGGAGTTCAGAGAATTCAGTAATGAAACCACAGTTCAGGTTTGGGGGTCTATAGATTAAAACACAGAGAACTGGGTCCTTACTGTTAATTAAAAAACAAAGGATTTCAAAGGTAGCAAAATTTCCAAAGGACATGGGAGAACATTTATACATATTTTTATAAAATACAGCCAGGCCCCCACCCCTCTTCACTGGTCTTGGTAGGTTGAAATAAGAAAAATTTGAGGGGCAGGTTTCATTGAGAGGAACATTGTCACCTGGTCTAAGCCAAGTCTCTGTCAACATAAAGAAATCAGTGTTACTTGATAAGATGAGATCATGACAGATGAAGGTCTTATTTGATAGTGACCTGACATTTAGGAGACACATTTTAACAAAGGAAGAAGTGGGTGGACAGTGAGAGGCTAATTGACGGTGAATGGTAGGTCTGACTAAATTATTATTGTTAACAGTCGATGCTTGGATAGCTCTCAAACGGGGCCTATAAGTAATAATTACTGGAATGGTTGTAGTGAAAGTGCCAGTTATAGCAGGTTCTTGCCTACGATAGTTGAAGTTATTTACTGACAGTCTTTGAGGGACAGAGCACCCTGTGGCAGGACTCATGCTGTTAGGACTCGCTGTGTTATTTGGGAAGGTGGAGATCTGGAACGAGTCTTGCCGTGGTGCATATCAGAGCGAGAATGCTATAAATTGAATGAAATTAGTGGTCATCTGATTTGTGCCTTTTCTGTTGAGATGCACACCATCTGCCCTGTACAGGCTTTGATTTGTCCAAAAGTAGTCAAAGTTTGAGATGAAATTATAACCTGCAGCGGAGCAAAAGGTTTTTAGCCAGTGATGGAGGCTGAGAAGGCGACTAAATTGCTCAGAATTCTTGGAGAGAGTTGGAATGGGGCCAGACAACAGGCAGCATTTCCCCAGACTCTCGATAGTGTAGCACAAGGACTCTAGGTCTGCATGTAGTTTACTGGAGTTTCTAGCCATGACGTCATTCGTTCCCACATGCGCTAACACAATATTGACAGTGGGATGTAGGTCAATGAGCGTGGGAATGAGTTCAATTAAATCGACTACTTTGGCACCTGAGAGACAGTAGGTAATAGCACAAGGAAGAGTCACATACCTAACGATAGAATCACCTACAATCAAGATCTCCGGGTTGCTGCTTACCGCCCCGTAGACGGCTAGTTTCGGCGGAAGCTGACTGCTAGCCGGATTAGCGTCGGTGCAGGTCGTGCTCGGCAGACTCAGCGGTGCGGGTCCCTGCTTGGGTGGACCAAGGCCAGGTTGGGATCTGATACCTGCCGTAGTGGCCGCAGCTCTGGAGGACGGAGCAGGAGCTTCATCACTGCCTTCCGGTGATGATGTACAAACTCGTGGACGCTTAACAGATGACGAGGCGGCGCCGGTGCTAGTGTCACTGCCCGATGATCTCAGCCTGGCCCTTTTGGGAGCACCACCAGTCCTGAGATTACCCTCAGCATAGCCGCCACTCAGCGGCGGCGCGGGCGATGTTGGTAGTGCAGCCAGAGGAGCGAAGAAGTTTGACAGCTCCAGATCAGTGGAGTCATCCTGGGAAACATAGAGGGGGAGAGAGCGTCTATTTTTGCTTTTGGCCACCGTGGCCCAGGTGGAACAGCCAGGAGACGGGTCTTCATGGAGTATTGATCCGGCAGGTAGACTGGTGGACACGGGACACTCCAGCGAGGATAACCGGGAGCCGAGGTCAGCCTGGCGCTGGAGAAGGAGTGAGATGAGCTGCTCGATGGAGGTTAGTTCACCCCTGATCTCAGCGACAACCAAGGGGGAGACCATCGTCATAACTCCTTCTTGCCTTCTTATCGATGATGGGAAGCTGGGGAAAGAAAACGGCTGAGGCCAGTAAAGGTGTCTGGAGGAATGTGGTGAATTACTGTTGTTATTGTTATTGTTGTATCTATTATCGGGGTGCCGCAGCACAGAACAAAAACATACACGGCAGGGCTCCACACCGGGAGCCCACTGCGTGCAGAAGCCAGATCACTCAGTAGTATAGGTGTTGGATTAGACAGGTCAGGAAACTTACAGGCAAGGCCCAGAGACTGGGCCAGCTTCGGGGTTCAGCGTCTGAGTTGGATTGGTGTCAGTGGTTTCCTGCCGATCGCTGCTGTAGCATCTGTTGAAAAGCAGTTCACTCCAGGGTCCCTATTAGTGCTGGAGTGGTCTGACAAGAGCCGAAAAAACCATGGGGGGTTCATTCAGGAATGGGTGGGCAGCCCAGCCCGATTTGTGCGGATAAAAGCAAAAAAGAGAGTGACAATGCTAAAATCCGGCAGTCCCTCAATGGAGGCTCGGGTCAGTGGCACTGGTGACAAAAATAGGTTAAAAGCGAACAATCGGTCCGTCCGATTAATAAAATGACCAGCCCAAACAGGAGAGCACTGTTTATGAGATATGTTTTAGGCAAGGAGGCATTTAAGAAACCACAAGGATTAGTTTAAAAGTAGTAAAAAGATGAGTCAGAATGACGGAGCTCCAGCAGGCTCGCACAGACGCCACGCATGCGCAGACGGCACTCCATTTCTGTCTTTTTACTTCTTTGTTTGTATGATTGTTTCTTTCTTTCTATTCCTTTTCTCTTCCTTTGTTTTTACTCCATTTCTTTCTTTCTTTCTTTCTTTCTTTCTTTCTTTCTTTCTTTCACTCCATTTCTGTCTTTTTACTTCTTTGTTTGATTCTTTCTTTCTTTCTTTCTTTCTTTCTTCTCCTTTTCTCTTCCTTTGTTTTTACTCCATTTCTTTCTTTCTTTCACTCCATTTCTGTCTTTTTACTTCTTTGTTTGTTTGATTCTTTCTTTCTTTCTTTCTTTCTGTCCTTTTCTTTTTTCTCTCTTGTTTCAACCTTTCTTTCTTTCTTTCTTTCAACAATTTCTTCAGCTCATTCAGCATTGCTTCCAGCATTCACACCATTTCCATTCTTGGAAATGTTTTTTCTAGTTAGTGTGACTGCTGAAGCAGTCACACTATTGTTCTTCTGTTTGGCCATTTTCTTCCGCCTTTTTACGGTCTTCTTCTAGTCCTTCATACTTTGTGCTATTTCAACAATTCATATATCAAAACGTGCAGCTTTTTTTGAACTTTATCGGCATTACTTTTCTCTTTTTAACTATTTATACTTTTTAAAATATTTAACTTTTTCACAAAAAATCTCACATTCATCAAAGTCTCAACCTCTCTTCTTCACAACTCCACTGTAGTGTAGGGGTTAGGGTGGATGTTTGCCAACCCTAAGGTCACTGGTTCGAATCCAAGGGAAGAACTCTTGTTATGTTATGTTGAATTCTGCTCTCCTCCCCCGCCTTCAATTGGTTACAGGTGTTTGTTATCTCCTTGATTACTCGTACCAGTTTGCAGCACATCATCACATTACAATGAATGACAACAGGTTTGAAAGCAGTGTGCTCTCTGTAGCCGAGTGGCAGAGTAAAGGTTTAGTGATCATATGGTCATGGGTTCGATTCCTGCCTCAGTCTTTTCACTTCATTGCTTGACTTTTGATTCCAATTATTCAGCTGTCATTGGACAGTCTTTGATTCCTCATAGTATAAAGCTCATTGTAACTCAGGTTCTCTGTGGCCATATGGTTAGTGCTCAGCCTGAAATTCACAGACATTTTCATTCTAAGTCATTCAAGCTTGACTCTCAAGCTTTCTTGATGTTGACAGTGTGCAGATCATTAACAGACAACAGTCTCTGCAACTGTGTGTGCACCGTGGCCTAGAGGCACAGTGGAAGTCTAATAACCATGAGGATGTGGGTTCGATTCTGACCTTGGTCAAACATTTGTATGGTGATCACAGCTTGCACTATTTGCTAATTCTGCAACAGCGTTCAGTTGCTGTCAGCAGTCACACCATTTCCATTCTTGGAAATGCTTTTTCTAGTTAGTGTGACTGCTGAAGCAGTCACACTATTGTTCTTCTGTTTGGCCATTTTCTTCCGCCTTTTTACGGTCTTCTTCTAGTCCTTCATACTTTGTGCTATTTCAACAATTCATATATCAAAACGTGCAGCTTTTTTTGAACTTTATCAGCATTACTTTTCTCTTTTTAACTATTTATACTTTTTAAAATATTTAACTTTTTCACAAAAAATCTCACATTCATCAAAGTCTCAACCTCTCTTCTTCACAACTCCACTGTAGTGTAGGGGTTAGGGTGGATGCTTGCCAACCCTAAGGTCACTGGTTCGAATCCAAGGGAAGAACTCTTGTTATGTTATGTTGAATTCTGCTCTCCTCCCCCGCCTTCAATTGGTTACAGGTGTTTGTTATCTCCTTGATTACTCATACCAGTTTGCAGCACATCATCACATTACAATGAATGACAACAGTTTTGAAAGCAGTGTGCTCTCTGTAGCCGAGTGGCAGAGTAAAGGTTTAGTGATCATATGGTCATGGGTTCGATTCCTGCCTCAGTCTTTTCACTTCATTGCTTGACTTTTGATTCCAATTATTCAGCTGTCATTGGACAGTCTTTGATTCCTCATAGTATAAAGCTCATTGTAACTGTCTCTGTGGCCATATGGTTAGTGCTCAGCCTGAAATTCACAGACATTTTCATTCTAAGTCATTCAAGCTTGACTCTCAAGCTTTCTTGATGTTGACAGTGTGCAGATCATTAACAGACAACAGTCTCTGCAACTGTGTGTGCACTGTGGCCTAGAGGCAGAGTGGAAGTCTAATGACCATGAGGATGTGGGTTCGATTCTGACCTTGGTCAAACATTTGTATGGTGATCACAGCTTGCACTATTTGCTAATTCTGCAACAGCGTTCAGTTGCTATCAGCAGTCACACCATTTCCATTCTTGGAAATGCTTTTTCTAGTTAGTGTGACTGCTGAAGCAGTCACGCTATTGTTCTTCTGTTTGGCCATTTTCTTCCGCCTTTTTACGGTCTTCTTCTAGTCCTTCATACTTTGTGCTATTTCAACAATTCATATATCAAAACGTGCAGCTTTTTTTGAACTTTATCGGCATTACTTTTCTCTTTTTAACTATTTATACTTTTTCAAATATTTAACTTTTTCACAAAAAATCTCACATTCATCAAAGTCTCAACCTCTCTTCTTCACAACTCCACTGTAGTGTAGGGGGTAGGGTAACTGGTTGCCAACCCTAAGGTCACTGGTTCGAATCCAAGGGAAGAATTCTTGTTATGTTATGTTGAATTCTGCTCTCCTCCCCCGCCTTCAATTGGTTACAGGTGTTTGTTATCTCCTTGATTACTCGTACCAGTTTGCAGCACATCATCACATTACAATGAATGACAACAGACTTGAAAGCAGTGTGCTCTCTGTAGCCGAGTGGCAGAGTAAAGGTTTAGTGATCATATGGTCATGGGTTCGATTCCTGCCTCAGTCTTTTCACTTCATTGCTTGACTTTTGATTCCAATTATTCAGCTGTCATTGGACAGTCTTTGATTCCTCATAGTATAAAGCTCATTGTAACTCAGGTTCTCTGTGGCCATATGGTTAGTGCTCAGCCTGAAATTCACAGACATTTTCATTCTAAGTCATTCAAGCTTGACTCTCAAGCTTTCTTGATGTTGACAGTGTGCAGATCATTAACAGACAACAGTCTCTGTAACTGTGTGTGCACTGTGGCCTAGAGGCAGAGTGGAAGTCTAATGACCATGAGGTTGTGGGTTTGATTCCGACCTTGGTCAAACATTTGTATGGTGATCACAGCTTGCACTATTTGCTAATTCTGCAACAGCGTTCAGTTGCTATCAGCAGTCACACCATTTCCATTCTTGGAAATGCTTTTTCTAGTTAGTGTGACTGCTGAAGCAGTCACACTATTGTTCTTCTGTTTGGCCATTTTCTTCCGCCTTTTTACGGTCTTCTTCTAGTCCTTCATACTTTGTGCTATTTCAACAATTCATATATCAAAACGTGCAGCTTCTTTTGAACTTTATCGGCATTACTTTTCTCTTTTTAACTATTTATACTTTTTCAAATATTTAACTTTTTCTGATTTTTTTCAGCTTTATAATGTGTGTGTATTGCGTCTAACGAGCAGAGCCAGAGTGGAGAGAGGCAAAAAAACATTCTAGAGTTTTTCTGGCTAAACTGTCAGCACGGCCACAAATTAAACTCTAGACAAATTATTTTCTCCAGTTTTGTAGCCACACTTGTCTTCTGGCTAAAATTCTGGTCAAAAATGCAAAGAGACTTAGATAATAATTTTAAATATTTTTTAAATGCAGCCAGGGAGCTCTCTGCTCTCATTAAGCTCAATGCATTTTTTTTCACATCAGCAGGAGAAGGAGCTCAACTTTGTAACTTGCTGTTAAGTGCTTTTTAATTCATTTGAATTCACCAAAAAATAGTCACAGGTCACAAAAAAGTCCTCTTCTTACTTGGTGTGGCTAATTTATATTAATTTATTTTTGTTTTAAGCATCATTGAAAAATCTCACATTCATCAAAGTCTCAACCTCTCTTCTTGACAACTCCTCTGTAGTGTAGGGGTTAGGGTAACTGCCTGCCAACCCTAAGGTCACTGGTTCGAATCCAAGGGAAGAATTCTTGTTATGTTATGTTGAATTCTGCTCTCCTCCCCCGCCTTCAATTGGTTACAGGTGTTTGTTATCTCCTTGATTACTCGTACCAGTTTGCAGCACATCATCACATTACAATGAATGACAACAGTCTTGAAAGCAGTGTGCTCTCTGTAGCCGAGTGGCAGAGTAAAGGTTTAGTGATCATATGGTCATGGGCTCGATTCCTGCCTCTGTCATTTCACATCATTGCTTGACTTTTGATTCCAATTATTCAGCTGTCATTGGACAGTCTTTGATTCCTCATAGTATAAAGCTCATTGTAACTCAGGTTCTCTGTGGCCATATGGTTAGTGTGTTAGGTGTTGTGCTATTTCAACAATTCATATATCAAAACGTGCAGCTTTTTTTTTAACTTTATCGGCGTTACTTTTCTCTTTTTAACTATTTATACTTTTTTAAAATATTTAACTTTTTCTGCAAATTAAACTCTAGACAAATTATTTTCTCCAGTTTTGTAGCCACACTTGTCTTCTGGCTAAAATTCTGGTCAAAAATGCAAAGAGACTTAGATAATAATTTTAAATATTTTTTAAATGCAGCCAGGGAGCTCTCTGCTCTCATTCAGCCCAATGCTGAGAATTCTCCACAACTCTGTCTGAAACATGCTTATGTCTGTGCTCTCTGTGGCGAAGTGGCAGAGTAAAGGTTTATTGATCATGAGGTCATGGGTTCGATTCCTTACTTTTTTTTTTAAGCAGAAGCCAGTGATCCTCTTATCAAAGGTTTTCTTTACCCCTCACATACTGTCTCTGTCTGTAGCCTAGTGGTTAGCTTGCTGGTCTGGAGACCTGAAGGTTGCTGGTTCAATTCTTGCCTCAACAACAATTATAGTGAATTATTTTCCCAGTTGTCCTCTGTTGACTTCTGATAACTTGCTTCATGTTGAAACTGCTGCTCTCAGCCTGAAATTCACAGAAATTTTCATTCTAAGTCATTCAAGCTTGACTCTCAAGCTTTCTTGATGTTGACAGTGTGCAGATCATTAACAGACAACAGTCTCTGCAACTGTGTGTGCACTGTGGCCTAGAGGCAGAGTGGAAGTCTAATGACCAGGAGGTTGTGGGTTCGATTCCGACCTTGGTCAAACATTTGTATGGTGATCACTGCTTGCACTATTTGCTAATTCTGCAACAGCGTTCAGTTGCTCTCAGCAGTCACACCATTTCCATTCTTGGAAATGCTTTTTCTAGTTAGTGTGACTGCTGAAGCAGTCACACTATTGTTCTTCTGTTTGGCCATTTTCTTCCGCCTTTTTACGGTCTTCTTCTAGTCCTTCATACTTTGTGCTATTTCAACAATTCATATATCAAAACGTGCAGCTTTTTTTGAACTTTATCGGCATTACTTTTCTCTTTTTAACTATTTATACTTTTTAAAATATTTAACTTTTTCACAAAAAATCTCACATTCATCAAAGTCTCAACCTCTCTTCTTCACAACTCCACTGTAGTGTAGGGGTTAGGGTGGCTGCCTGCCAATCCTAAGGTCACTGGTTCGAATCCAAGGGAAGAACTCTTGTTATGTTATGTTGAATTCTGCTCTCCTCCCCCGCCTTCAATTGGTTACAGGTGTTTGTTATCTCCTTGATTACTCATACCAGTTTGCAGCACATCATCACATTACAATGAATGACAACAGTCTTGAAAGCAGTGTGCTCTCTGTAGCCGAGTGGCAGAGTAAAGGTTTAGTGATCATATGGTCATGGGTTCGATTCCTGCCTCAGTCTTTTCACTTCATTGCTTGACTTTTGATTCCAATTATTCAGCTGTCATTGGACAGTCTTTGATTCCTCATAGTATAAAGCTCATTGTAACTCAGGTTCTCTGTGGCCATATGGTTAGTGCTCAGCCTGAAATTCACAGACATTTTCATTCTAAGTCATTCAAGCTTGACTCTCAAGCTTTCTTGATGTTGACAGTGTGCAGATCATTAACAGACAACAGTCTCTGCAACTGTGTGTGCACTGTGGCCTAGAGGCAGAGTGGAAGTCTAATGACCATGAGGATGTGGGTTCGATTCTGACCTTGGTCAAACATTTGTATGGTGATCACAGCTTGCACTATTTGCTAATTCTGCAACAGCGTTCAGTTGCTATCAGCAGTCACACCATTTCCATTCTTGGAAATGCTTTTTCTAGTTATTTTTCATCTTCCGGACGCTTTTTCGATTCGCATCTAGTCCTGCAACTCGAAGAGTTGCAGGACATATTATATATCAAAACGTGCGTCTTGATCGGGATCGGTGTGCTATTACTTTTCTCAACAGTTTACGAATTTTTCGCGACTACGTCGCGAAAAACTGCGCAAAAATTTTGCATGTAAGTCAATGGGACGGACGGAAAAAAAAGACCGAAAAAGACCAATCATTGGAGTTTAACAAAAGTCTACTGCTCAGGCATACTTTCACCTAGAGACTCCATTTAAACTTTAAACAGTAGACACAAGTCTTGTGTATTGTCGCATTACTCCACGTTTTGATACGTCATATAGTTTTTGATCAATCCCTGATCAATGACCATGATCATTTTTGGAGAAATTATGAGATTATAATGGGTGTGTATTGCATAGAATGTTCGTGTCAGAGTGCGTGACATCATCGGTTAGAGTGGGAGAGAGTGAAGAAACATTCTGTATTTTTTCTGGATAAACTGTGAGCACGGCCACAATTTACACTCTACAGACATAATTTTTTCAGAATTTGTAAGACAAACTTGTTATCTCTCATGTCATGTGCTCAAAATATCAGAGAGACTTACAGAACTTACAGAATCAGCCTCTGAGTGCGGCCACGTCTGTCTCTGCTCCTCATTGAGTCCAATACAAATATTTTCTGAGAGGAGCAGAACGGCCTGATGTTTTAAAACTGCCAGCGTCGCCAAAATATTTACTGTAGAAACACCAAATCGTACCGAAATTTTCAGTAAGTCCTTAGAGCAACGTTGATCTGTGTTTTGTTCTGATAGGAGTTACCGTTTTGTCATGCTAAGCCTAATTGTGAGACCGGTTTAGAGGCAGAAAATGGCTCTTTTTGTCCACGTTTCTGTCTGCCTCAGCCTGCGGGGGCCCCTATCGCCGTGGTAACCTCTTTGATCCTCAGGCCAGAGCTCGTTAACTTCATAAACAATCCACCTGGCGCTCGTTTAAATGTTTATAAACACAGACACAGCTAAATCAGACTGACACAGGATGCAGCTACTAACTAACTATGTGTCAAGTCAGTCACACACACACACACACAGACTCTAGAGCCAGCTTCATGTGATTACAGTTACACACACACACACACACACACACACACACAGACTCTAGAGCCAGCTTCATGTGATTACAGACACACACACACACACACACAAACAAACACACACACACAGACTCTAGAGCCAGCTTCATGTGATTACAGTCACACACACACAAACACACACACACCTTCATGTGATTAAAACACAGTTAACGTGCAACAGAATTTAAACTTAAACCATGATTTAATCTGGTTTTAAAGTTAAACCTTGTTGGTGTCACACACACACACACACACACACACACACAAACACACACGCACACACACACACACACACACACACACACACACACAGGTAACCTAATGTGGTTACAGCTCCTCCATATCAGTGCTTATAGAAAGATGATCATGTGTCTGTCTGATCAGCTCTGTCTTGACCTTAAGATCGTGGGTTTGATTCCCATGTTGACAGAGATGGCACAACCCGCAGTAGCTCCCGTGGCCCATTCAAAATTTCCCGAGAGGAAATTTTCTAGTTTCTTTTATTATCATTACTATTGCTGCTCATTGTTGTTGTTGTGTTGTACTATTGTTGTTTTGTAATTGCTCTTTTTATTAATTGCTGGCTTCTATGACGAGGACAGCAAAGTAAGAATTTCATTGTCAGGGAAACTCACCTTTCCACTGTGCAAATGACAATAAACACTTTGAACTTGAACTTTGAACTCATTCTAGATGTTGCCTGGGCAGGGACCGATTAACCTTTACCACTCTCTAGACATTGAACCATATGACATGTTAATGTTTAATCTTCCCAAACACTATAATGAACATGTCTTTCTGAAATGATGAAGACTGATTGGACTGATTTTACTGCTCCAAAGAAAAACCTGTGCAGTCATTAAAGAATAAAAAGATGTTCATGAATAATCATGGCTGCACACCTTCTGTCTGCTCACATATCATATCTGACAACACAGAATTACCATGATGGCATGTATGGTTATTTAGTATGCCATTCACAGTGCCCACTAGGCCATATAATCATTCACACTGTGAATGTAGTGAAACGCTAAATTCAAATTTAATTACTATTTTTTAAATTAAACTTATGCACAACTTTGGTATCCACCTATCTTAATAGGTGCAAAAACCTCTGCACCATGTTACTAATAACAATACTGTCAATTTAACTTATAATTTATATTTTTGTCTTACACAATGAGATGTCTTTTCTTTCTTTTTTTTGGTCATAGTCCATGCCCAGTGTCAAACCTGAGATGGAATTTGTCAATCAGTAACCTTTAAGGATGTTGAAATACTTGACTCAACAGTGGTGAATTCATTCCCTGGAGAACGACAAAGATACATACATGAGTGAAAGGACAGCGGCTTCCCTGGGGAAACCTGCATTAGCATCCAATCCTGCAGGCATGGAGGGGTCCAGCGATAAGCTTTTCTGCTGCAGGTGGGTGCGCAACAAGGTTCCCCTGGCCCACAGAGAGGAGCTGTACCGCATCCTGAGGATGACAGGGCCTCTGGTAAGCACTGGCACTGCTTAAACACCATGTACTGTCTGTTATTGTGTGCATCAAGGGCGTCCTTCATAACATGATTTATACACTGGAATTTGGACGAGAGTGTTCTTGTTTGAACTGACAGGGAAAATAGACTTAGTCTGGCAGCTGTTAGAAATTGGCTACCTCCTGCACTGGTTACAAGCTGCTAAAGCGATTACTGTGTAGTAGCTCTTCTGCAAAGAGACCCATGCAAATTCATTACAACTTGTGATAACTCTAACTTATACTATATACTGTATATCCCCTGTGAGCTGGCCTCTGTATCAACTATACTTTTGGTTTGTCTTTGCAGCTGCTCTCCCGAATCCTCACTTTCCTGCTTCCATTTGTGGTTACAGTGTTCTGTGGGCGTCTGGGAAATGATGTGATGGCTGGCTACGGATTAGCTACTGTTGTAAGTTGTCATCTGTATGCTCCACAGAGTTGTGTGGAGGCTAACATGAGAAACTGACAGGTGAGGATGTAATGTCGAGGGAGCCGGTGGAATGAAAACAAAAAAATACAGCTATAAACTCTGCTTCCCAAGATAGCTTTTACGGTTCTTCCGCAAACCTGATGATTTAATCAATATAGCCTACAGTACATTTACCCTCATGAGTCATAGAAATATTGTTCAGTTCTCAAGTGTACGTCCAACAAACTCATTTAAGTGTTTCATGTTCCCTTCAGACTATTAACGTCACCACTGCATCAACGGGATGTGGTCTGGGACTAGCATGTAATACTTTGGTGGCTCAGGTTTGGCAAGTCTTTTGTCCAAAGCAAATATGCTTAAACTTCACTAACTCCTGATTTCAACTATCCATTACTCTCTTTGATATAATGATTAACACAGTTGCTGCACTGTTATGCAGACATTTGGTGGTAAGAACCTGCTGAGGGTGGGAGTGATCATTCAGCAGGGAACCATCATCCTGCTGTTGTTCTGTCTCCCCTGCTGGGGTCTGCTCCTCAATGCCGAGGCCATCCTCTTATGTCTGGGCCAGGACCCCGAGGTGGCCAGGTAACTAACAGCACTAAATCTGAATCCAAGGTTGTCCACATACATCAGCTTTACATCTCTGATGGGAGAGAAACGACAGATGATGATGAACTTTGTGTTAAACCATCATTTCCATACCTTTTACTGGATCTGAATGCAGTCTCTTGATTTCAGAATAGCCCAGCTGTATATTACATACTTTCTTCCTGCAGTGCCAGTGAGTTGAAGCTTTTATTTCACATTTTTCTGCAAATTAAACAGATTATTGGTGACGCACACTTTGCCCTCACACCCCAGTGTCAACTGTTTTCATCAATCTTTGTCTCCTAGGCAATGTTCCTATATCAGCTTGAGGTGTCTTATCTTCAGAACCAGGTGTGTTAATGTACTGTGTGCAAATCTGTCTCTTATTGTCTGTAATGTAAATATGCTCTCTTAATTAAGGTAATTACATTTCTGAAGGGACAGGTTTAACTAATTGGTACTCGTTGCATCATTGTGTTTCTTACCATCTCATCGCCTCTCTGTGTACTCAGGATATAATTTTGCCTCAAATGTACACTGCTGCCGCAGCAAACATTGCAAATTTGCTAACAAACTACATCTTTCTTCACTGGCTGGATCTGGGGGTGAGGTAGGTGTAGGTGTTGTCAAGACCATTTAAAATGGGAATCAAATTGTTGCTCAGACTGACGTCACTGTATCTGTCTTGCAGTGGATCTGCAGCAGCCAACAGTCTGTCTCAGATTTACATCTGTGCTTTTCTGTTTGCTCACATCTGGTGGAAGAAGCTCTATGTGAAAACATGGGGAGGTGAGGGATTTCATACTCATGCTTTCACTTAGATACAGTACACAACACTGCTCAGCCTCCATCTTTACAGACAACATAAATGAGTTTCTCTCTCCCCCTGCAGGCTGGTCTGTAGAATCACTGCAAGAGTGGGGCTCGTTCATGAAACTGGCCATCCCCAGTACCATGATGTACTGTTTTGAG
The DNA here is from genome assembly GCF_045865225.1 of Trachurus japonicus. NCBI lineage: Eukaryota > Metazoa > Chordata > Actinopteri > Carangiformes > Carangidae > Trachurus > Trachurus japonicus. The sequence continues at coordinate 13,510 of NW_028220639.1, read as the reverse complement.
ATGTGGATTTTTGAGTTTGGGGGATTTTTTGCAGGTAATTTAGATATTTGCTGTATGTTTACAGAAGTAAAGTTAACAATGTTATTCAACATAGTTTTGAAGTCATTAAACCAAATCCGAAGTCACATGATATTTTCTTTGTGTTTAATAATCAGGGATGCTGAGTGAAGATGATCTGGCAGCTCAACATGTTACGATGATGGTGGCATTCATAACCTACATGGTAATTTTTAGTGACAGCAAATCAAAACATTTTGTTCTCACAAACAGTCAATTCACCTCAGAATTACACGGATTAAAAAAATACAGTACGTAATTGTCACAAATTATGAATGTGATTTTGTTGCTGTATTCTCCCAGGGGCGACCTCTTTTGCATGACAGTTTTTTTTAAACATACCTTCATTTTATTTCTCCATAGTTTCCTCTTGGAATTCAAGCTGCAGCCTGCGCTCGCGTAGGTAACGCTCTTGGGGCAGGAGACACAGCTAGGGCGATCCTCACCAGCAAAATATCGCTCACTCTTGCAGGTGAGTGAGTCTGTTGCTCACCCTGAGGTTTCTCCAATTTTTCCCTGTTAAAAGGATTCCCGGGAGTTTTTTTTTTTTTTTTTTGCCATTTAAAGCCCTTTGAGATTCAGTTACAGTAACTTTGGCACCTGAAGTGTGAATTATGACTACACAAGATAGGTGTAGGAGACACACACACATCTGCATTTGTTTCAGACTCAGGAAGAACTGAAGCTGCATCACACCTCTGATATGTTCAGCATGCAGTGATGATTCCTCTGTTCTCCTCGATCGTTTGTATTTTAATAAATCTTATTCAACATAAGAAATCTTGTGGCCTTTTTTCAGAAATCAGCATTTGATGTTTGGTTTCGTAAGCATTTTTAACTTTTTGCTCCTCTTGTACAGGAAGCATCTCAATCGTTGAAGGTCTGGTGCTTGCCTCTACTAAAACAGTGATCGGCTACATCTTCACCTCTGATGAGTGAGATCCCACAGCTGCTCTCGCATTTCACCACCTCCATGAACGTTGTGAGAGTACAACTAAACAAAATGTCAATCACAATGTTGTCATTACAGGAAGATCATAGGTCTGGTCTCCCACTTGATGAATGTTTACGTTTTCAGTCAATTCTTTGATGCCCTTGTGGTGAGTCTACCAACTTGACTCATGGTTCAGAACAATTATGAAAGGTGCTCCTTTCAAATGTGAAACATCTTTGTCTCCACCCTAGTGTGTTTGCAATGGAATCTTCTTGGGCACAGGCAAACAGAAGATACCAGCTGTGGCTAATCTCATTGGATACTACGGCATAGGACTTTCACTGGGTGTAACTTTGATGTTTGTTGCCAAGCTTGGGCTGTTAGGTGCTTCAATTAATATTTTGTATTTTTCATTAACATTCAAAACATGTCCATGGCTACGTAGTAAGAGCACTTTGTCATTAAGTGAAGCCTGCTGTGCCCTTGACAGACTAATTTGTCTTCTCTGCAGGTTTTTGGCTGGGACTGCTCATTTGCGTTGGCTTACAATCCACCTTCTACATCATTGTCATCTTCAAGCTAAACTGGAAGAAGATAACTGAGGAGGTAGGCGGTTAATCTAACAATCAGGATCATGCAGGGCCAAGGCTGTTCAGCTACAATGACAGAATCTGTTTCATATCTACAACTCCACCCAGTCGCTGAGACGAATCTGGCAAATTTCAGCAACTCTTTGTTAAATGGGTGCTGAAATTGGCACTTAAGTTTTGATCTCTGCTTGTTTGCAGGCTGTGAAACGATCTCAGAAAAAGATACACATGACATTATTAAGTGCAGCTGCTCTGTCAGACAACACAGACGGCCAGACAGGAAGTAATTGCAACGTAAGTGGCAAGTTATTCAAAAAGGTTTGGATAGTCTGAATACAAATAAATATGTTTTCATATCTTGTTTCACTTTGGTATCAATTAATGCTTTGATGCAATATGTCTCTATAACATGATTCAGTTAAAGATGCCAAATATTTCAAAGTGTTACCATGCTAGCTGTCCATACTGTATGGCTCAATAAAATAAAGTAATTGGACATAATATAATATACGTATATAATTTTACACTTTATTATATAATAATAATAATAATAATAAAGTGTTTTCTTTCCAGTCAGTGGACGGCTACATATCTGTGAGAACTGAAACCCATGATGGGAATACAGACACACAGGGTGGACATGCGGTCCAACAGGCGAGGGGAGGTCGTCTCTCTTTTACCCAACTGATCCTCAGGCGAGGCCTCATTATGTTTGCAGCAGTTGCACTCCTGGTTGTGGGAGCATGTGTGCACTTCCTTGTGCCCTTGCCAGAGACTCTTTCTTCCAAAGACTCGATCAATACTACATACTCTCCTGATCAAATTTTCTCCACAGTGTTGACCCCAGTAGAAGAGAACCTTCAGAGCCTTGATCATCACTTTTGAGATGCTTGTAGCTAACCTGTGATAGATTGGTGGAAATGTGATATACATTTAAGAGAGTATTTCATTGTTTATTCACAGTGAATTTTTACTGCCTTGGTTGTTTCCCTTTTTCATCCATGTTTTTTTTTCTGCCCGTTTTTTACTGACTATGGAGAGCTTCAGTTAAAAGACCTTTGGTAAATACAGATCCTAGTTGTAACAGAATATATTATGGTGCGTGGAATAAGTTGTGAATAGACTTTCTATTTCATTAAATTGAATAAACCAGAAGTACTGCTCAGTTGCTATAGCTGCACCTCCTAATTTCAAGACAAATTGCTGTTTATCCAAAAACCAAATTAAATGTACTACTAATATGCAATTTTGTCATAACTGCTGTGTGAGGTCTTGGGTAATGGCTAAAAAGTGTCTAAGGTTACCATACCCCAAGGTCACCATGACCTTGACCTTTTACTCCTGACCACCAAGTCCAATCAGTTTGTCTTTGAGTCCATGTGGATGTACCAAATTTGAAAAAAGAAAGAAAAAAGAAAGTGGTTGTTTTGCCAAATGAGAAACTCTCTGGATGGGTTCTTGAGATGTTGTGTTCACAAGGCCAAAACAACATTTTGTGAGCCTAGCCTAGAGCTGTGAAACTTGTTGCATATTATTAAAGAAAGGAAAATGCTAGAATGACAATGGCTTTTGTATTTTGTTTTCATTGTGAATTCGGGATTGTATCATTGTCTACAAGAGCTCTATTCTACAGCTTCTACAAATCAGTCAGTGCATCATTCAGTAAGTAATTATTCAAGTGAAGTTCTCACTGAACTACTTTCTTTTGTAATGGACTGATATTTGAAGAGGGGTACTTTGACTGTAACTACTGGAGATGTGTACTTTGTTCAACTTGTTTTTCTTTATTCAGATATAAATGTGCACTATTACTGTGGCAGGTTTTTCATCATTCCAGAGATAAAATATTTATAGACTAACCTGAATATTTTTGTTCGACCTTTTAACTCTGTGTGGAGCATTATCACATTCAAAAGGCTTGAGATAGTAACAGAAATAATTGGCTTGTGGAAGAATTAGAAGAACTAGAACCAGATTGTTTTTCACATTTAATGTCTCAGTCGAAACTTTCTTGCTTCCAGGTCTCACCTCTCTGACTCTGTTAGTGTTATTTCAGCTGGCCTTGGCTTAGCTCTGCAGCTCCTATGACCACAGCAAGGAAACGTGCATCAGAAAAAAGAGGGACACTTCAGCAGGGGGACCGGCATCAGCACATCATTGTGCTGTAGGGGTCCAGTTATAAGCTTTGCTGCAGGTTCCCCTGGCCCACAGAGAGGAGCTGTACAGTACCACATCCTGAGGATGACTGGACCTTTGGCAAGGACTGGCCCTGCTTATCCTTCCTCTATCTGTAAGGGACTTTGTAGAAAGAGGTTACGTTTGCTGAAAATCTGATTTGGACAACAGCAGATTGATGACAGTCCCTCTTTGCCAAAGAAAAGGTTAAGATGTCAGGAAACCAGACTTTTATCTCTGAGACTCTGAGACAGAATCCAATATACCTAAAACAGTCTTTGGCAGGTTATATCTCACACAGGCTTCGCCCTCTACTGGACTCTATGGGTATATCTCTCCTCCAATCGCGTACGCGCGATGGCCCACTGAAATTTGCATGTACGTAGCCGGCCAGTATGGCGTGCCTACCTTTCCCGCCCTTTAGCGGGCTATATAAGCAGATGCACCGCCAGCTGCCCTCATTCCTTTTTACTTCAGTGTCGGCGAGTGCCCACTGTCACACTAGCTCCAAGGATGGAGTCGCCGCTTCAGGAACAACGCCTCTGCCGGCCTGCCCTAACGGCATCATCGCCCCGGCAGACCTACATCTTCTTTCTCGGCAGGAGGAGGATGCCGCTCCAGCGTACACCACCTCCACGCCGCCTGATGAAGCTTCGCCGCCCAGACCCGCCTCAGCCTCTGCTGCAGACTCGCCGCCGCTACGAGACGAGGAGGATGAACTCTCCCTCTCCGACGGCTCGACGGTGTTTGGCGCCGCTTCTATCAAGCTCAACTTCCCGTAAGTCATGACGACTGCAGCGGAGTGTGTCGGGCTTCCCTGCCCCTGCCCCCCCCCCCCCCCCCACTGCCCCCGAAGCCGGTGAGCCGCCTCCGCGTGTGCAGGGCGAGACGGAGACTGTGTTCCCCGGTGTGCCCCCGCTCAAAGACGCTATGGCAGCGCTCATTATCCCGCACTCAGCCGGCTGGTCAGGACACAGAAAGCCACTACCACCGCTGCTGCAGGATAAGGACCAAGGGGGCAGTTGTCGGTCTGAGAAGTGAAGCTCACTTCCGCGTTCAAAAAACTGCAATCCCCCCGGCTGTCGCTGGGGGCTGGCTCCAGAAGGGAGCAACTCCAATTGAGCCCCATGTTAACTCATTGAGTGCCGCGCTCCTTTCCAAAGTTTTAGTCAAGTGTACCGGCAAATTAGACCATATTTGACTTTTTATTTTAGAGCCATAGTGTATTCTATATTATTGTCACCAACACATACTGTAGCTCATTTGAAAGGTTTAACTTTATCCTTCAAATGGCCACAAACCGTTTGTTTCTACGTGCCTCCGTTCCTGAGAAAAGTCAAGCTAAACATGGCTGGGTTTCACCAAAATCCCTCCTTTTTTTCTAGAAAAGGAGATAGAGCGTCTTTTATGAAAGGTGCGCTGTTTGTGTCTGTCGCTCTTCTGACACTCGCATTTCTGGATCAAAGGGCTCGTATAAGATAAATATATACAACAATTGTTGTTCTATTCACAAAACCACCATCGGGGGCGGGGGGGGCGCCACTAAACAGCAATAACACAGACGCACCGTGCCGTGTCACAGCCTCTCGCCGCGGAACGTGAGGCTCTGCCGGCCACAACGGCTCGCGAACACCGGTCCCGCCGGTGGTCGCGGTCCGTCTGTGGTACGGGTCGGTGGTGCCGGTCTGCTTTGGTCCAGAGACCATCAGATTTTACCGCGGGAGGACTTTGGGGAGGACACGGTGTTGCTCCAGATGAAGACCGGGCGGGACAGTGGGCTGAGAGCTTCCTGGTTCAGCTCCCAGCTGCTGCAGCCTCGCGGGTGAGAGCGGAGCAGCAGCGGAGCAGCTGCTGCATCCACATGCAGAACTCCGTTTGCAGAAGCTGAGTTATGATAAAAAACTTCCAGATCATGAGCTGTCATGTGACTTTGATCGTCATCTATTTCAGTTCTCCTCGTCGTAGAGTCCCCAAATTTACATATAATGTGTATTAAAGTGTCTATTTTCATAATTTAAAAAAAAAGCAAAAAACGAAAAATTTCGTTTTTGGCACTCAACGCATGGGAACGAAAAACGAGAAATTACGTGGTTGGCACTCAATGAGTTAAAATAGCCGATTTTACAGCTTAAAAAAACATATTTACAGCCTGGTACATTTTATTTTTTTGGTCTCAACCGATAGTTTCTACCCCCGCACACACTCTGAGGGGGGGAATTTTTTTAAAACTCTACCGTTTTACTATTATTAGGTTTAAAGTTCTGGCCAATTAGGGCGCAGAACCGTTGAGTGACAGGTCCAGAGACCGCTGCTTCGAGGCCAGTGGGCGGGCCCTCTGCCGGCCAACGACCGCACCGCTCCAAATATGGCAAGTAGAATCCAACATGGCGCGGCTCAAACCCCCGTAGTAGCGGCACAAAACAGACTCCCCCAAACCAATGGGTGACGTCACGGACGCTACGTCCATTCTTTTTACAGTCTATGATAAGGACACGCTGGAATATTTTGACAAGATATTCCAGCTGGGCGCGCAACTAGCAGCAGCAGCAAACAACCTCGGTGTGCTGGGCGTAGCAGCGGCGGCTTCACTCCCGCGCGACGCCCCCCCCTCCCCTGACACTATGGAGTATCTCGGCCGGACCATCGGTCAGATGAACAAGACAGGGAGTTGCTACTGCTGCCGGACGAGTGATGTCACTGTCGGGCGTCGGCTCTCGCCACGTCTGGCTAGGTCTCACCGCCCTCCCCAGAAGGGACCGAGAGGATCTTCTGGCTGCACCGGTCTCTTTGGCTCCTCACTACGGTGACGCAGCGGCTAAAGAGGCTGGAGGAGGAAAAGGCGCAGCTGAGCCGTCATCTACCGCTCGCTGTCGCCGCCAAGCAGAAGGGAGAGGTCAAGCTGCCCGCCGCTACGCTACGGCGAGGCGGAGGGATCGCCGCCAGCGAAGAGGCTTCTCCGCGGCGGATCCCCCAGCTGACCCACAGCCGGCCCCAGCGGGCCCGCTGCAGCAACGCCCCGCACGGGACCCCAGCGCGTCCCGTCCCGCGGCGGCTCGCAGCACACCCAGGCCGAAGCTGTCCTGGGGCACACAGCGACCAAAGTGGCAGTTAACGGGAGGGACGGCACCGGCAGGCTGCCTCGCCGCCCTCCCTCATTGTTCATATGGTGTTCTGCTTGTGTTCACTGTTCTATGGATGTGAAAAATGTTTTTATTAAAACATGTTACTCCACTAACAGAGCAAAAATCCCCCCTCCCACCTCCACCATGCTCCCCGCTTGCCGCGCACCCCCGGCCGGTGTAGTCACCGCTACACCGTCGGTCAGGCTGCCGGTGGCTTGTGTTACACCGTCACATCCCCGAAGCGGGCCCGGCAAGCAAGGCCCCCCGGTCACGGTTTCACAAGCACACTCACACAACACACCCTCTACCGTCCCCGTTGTGGGAGACGCGGTAGAGTGGAGCATGGGCGTCGCACCCGTGGGGGATGGGGGTGTTTCGACACCCCCACTTTTATAGCAAAATAATTTCATCCCCCCCACATTTTCCAATGGTAAACCCATGTGCCCACCCCTCGCTGTGCACCAGCATACAAAAATGGAGCGCACCTCAGCCTCAGCCTCCTTACGCTGCATGAAAAGGCAGTGGTCGAATTGAACGGGCATTCACCCAATCACAGACCGCTGTCCGAGACCCGGCCGCCGGCCCGGGAAATTTGAAGTCACAGAGACGGACTTTGGTTACGTGCCAGTCGGAGCTTCTGTCACTCACCGGTGACTGAAAGTGAACAATATTGAGAAGAGACGAGAAAGAAGGAGGAGGCAGAGATGCTAAAAAGGAAGAGGCATCGTTTTCAACTGAAGTTTGTACCGGTGAGTGAATGCAGAGGAAACCGGCTCTACGCCCCCTCAAATCAACGCCATCTCTGTCAGCGGAGGTAAAAAAAAAAAATGCTCTCATTGCTTATAGGGCAGTGATCAGCTCCGGTGACCGCGGCGCTGACTGTTTATCCCCGTATTAATTAAAACCAGACGCGGCCCGACACACGGTGCTGAAGCACGGACCAGCGCGGTCCAACTCTTAATTCTCGGTCCAGACTCCGAACCCTCGCGTGTGATTGGGTTGGTTGGACACGTCAATCGCTCTGGTCGGACCTCACCGCTGACAACATGTGTGTGCCGCGCGCCTGTTTGTTTGTGTGAGACAGAGAATCAACACATTACCCCCCCCCCACACACACACACACACACACACACTCTCTTTGAGAGCAGACAGGAAAGACAGCAGTGTTTTTCAACCTTGGGATCAGGACCCCATGTGGGGTCGCCTGGAACTCAGATGGGGTCGCCTTAAATGTCTAGTAATTGAAAAAAAGAAATTACTGATAAAAATATTTTTTAAACTAATTATCATATATATATATAAAAATATGATTAAAAAATATGATTAAAAGCACCACACACAATCCTAAACAACTGTAAGAGAGAGAGAGATTTTTTGAAGTAGCCTAATGATAGTTCATTTGTTTATATTCTGTCTGTTCAGCAGGTGGGATTCATAATGGATTAGAATTAGAAGTGTATCTAAAAAAAAAAGGATTCCCCCCCCCTCAACAAATACAAATTCCGGATGCTTTGCACACCCCTAATTGCTAGTATTAGTGCATACTACTAAAATATTGATTGAGAATCGCATATAAGACCCAAATGACACGTTAAATAATAGGCCTACTGATAGCAATATACAGCACTTAAATGCAATTTTTACTTGCTTGGCTGGTAAATTATCTGCCTGGCTGGTAAAAAAAATTCACTTACCAGCCTGAAAAAGTTAGTTTTGGACCCTGATTGGAAGCTTACTCTTTTGGCGATCTAAGGTGGGCTCAGGTCAATTATATCTTTTCGAGAGAGTTTTCAATCCAGCCATGAAGTGCAGAGTTTTTTTCAGGAACGTCGTAGCATAGGTAAATCCACCGTGATAACTACGTGATAGTGATTAAAAATTGCATTTTGTGATTCAAATTGAAATTCAATTTCCGTTCTTTGGAACACCCCCACATTTAAAATCACTGCTCCACCCCTGGAGCGGAGCACCGTTGTCAACCGGGTAAAAGCTACCGTTGTCCCTATATGAGCGCTACAACCGGCGAGGCTGCACAAGAAAACATCGCTCCCCACCGGTTGTAGCGACCACACAGTTAGCCCCGCGCGCTGCTAGCCGACACCGTGTCACTTCCACGGTGCGTCCGGCTCAGCGTGTTGACCGGCTGACGAGCGATGATTGTCACCGCCGAGCTAACGGCTACAGCGGTGACAAGCATCGTTCGCAGCAGCACGGCAGGGCTGTGTTTCCAGACAATGAGACGGCTGCCTCACGCTCGTTTAACCCACGCCGCTCCAGTGAAGCGGCCGGGCTAACACGAACTGTCTCCCCGGTAAACAGCAGTGGAGCGGCCAACGTGTCTGACCGCTCTGGTCCTGTGGCTGTTATTTCCACGGGCGGATCTAACAGCAGCAGGAACGTCATGACGGTGAGGTGCCGGGCGGCGGTGGTGCGTTCAGGTGACACCACGCCGGCTCGGACAACAGAGATGCGTTCACGGACGGCCCCGCGAGCTCGGACAACGGGCCTGGTGCGTTCAGGGACGACTCAGCCCTTTTCACAGAGGGCCCCCCATGGGCCAAACTCCCGTTTATGGCGGGTTTGGCGGCGGAGAGGGCCGAAATTGTGTAACACAGCTTTCTAGAAGCTGCTCCACAGCTGTCTGCGCGTCCTCTCACGTGTTTTTAGGAAGCATGGCAGAGCAGCTGCGTACTGACTGACTGGCTGGACAGGACCCTCAGACTAGGATATTCTCTCCAGTTCTGCGGGCTCCCCCCAGCGTTCAGGGGCATACAAGAGATGAATCTATCCTCTCAACAAGAGATAGAGTTCCTCGAGGGGGAAATTCAGGACCTGCTATCAAAACAGGCCGTGTCAATTGTCCCTCTTCACGACAAGGAACGAGGTTTTTACTCCCCATACTTTTTGGTTCCCAAAAAGACAGGGGGCTACAGACCCATCCTGGACCTCCGTGCCCTGAACACACGTATCGGTCGCAAAACGTTCCGCAACCACAAGGAGGCTGCTGGAACTCGTCCAACCAGGCGATTGGTTCTCAACCATCGACTTGAAGGACGCTTATTTTCATGTTGAGGTGGCACCAAAACACAGGAAGTTCCTGCGTTTTGCATTCCAGGGAACAGCCTACGAATACAACAGGCTGCCATTTGGCTATTCCCTGGCCGCTTGTACGTTCAGCAAATGTGTGGACGCAGCGCTACAACCGCTGCGCAGCCAGGGTATGAGGGTCTTCTTTTATCTGGACGACCTCATCGGGATGGCCAGGTCCAAACAATGGGCCATTTTTCACACAGTTCAGTTGATACTTCACCTGACCAAGTTGGGTTTTGCCATCAACTGAAAGAAGAGCAACCCCCAACCAAACCAGCGGGCCGAATACTTGGGGATTGTGCTCGACTCTGTCAGCCTGAGAGCCACTCTGTCGGAGTCCAGACGGACAGCCCTACAGCAGGAGGTTCTCAAGCTGCAACAGGGTCCACGTGTCACAGCCTTGACCGTCATGCAAGCACTGGGGCACATGGCAGCAGCTCACCCGGTGGTTCCACTAGGACTGCTGCACATGCGTCGCCTGCAGAGATGGTTCGCCAGCCTACGCTTAGACCTCAAGAGGCAGAAGTTTCGGCTGCTGACAGTCCCCCCAACAGTGCGGGGCAACCTGCAGTACTGGGGGTCCCCACGACATTTGTTGACCGGGACACCACTAGGACGAGTGACCTCGTACACGTCGGTGTTCACGGACGCCTCCCTGATGGGGTGGGGAGGCACCTGCCTGGGGAGGGCGATAGGTGGTGTGTGGCCTCCGGGGGAGGACCGCCACATCAACCTCCTCGAGTTACAGGCAGTGTTCCTGAGTTCTCCAACACTTCAGTCACCTGTTAAGGGGAGACACGTGTTGGTGAGGACCGACAATCGCACCACAGTCGCTTACATCAACAGACAGGGCGGTGTACATTCCGCTGCCCTGTTAGCGATGGCGGAGAACCTGTGGTCATGGGCTTCAGAGCACCTACAATCTCTGAGAGCCCTCCACGTTCCAGGAATCGAGAACAGGGGGGCCGACCTCATGTCAAGGGGCGGCCCCCTGGAAGACGATGGAGACTGCAACCAGAAGTGGTACAGCAGATCTGGACACGATTCGGGAGGGCAACGGTGGACCTGTTTGCCAACAGGTCGAACACCCACTGCCCCCATTGGTTCTCCCTGAGCCCGCAAGACCATCCACCCTTGGGGGTGGACGCGTTTGCACACGCTCCATGGCCAAGAGGGCTACTTTATGCCTTCCCCCCCCTCCGTCTCATCCCCCAGCTACTGGAGAGAGTGAGAGTGGAGCGGCTGAGGGTCATTCTGGTGGCTCCCGACCGGCGGTCGGCTCCGTGGTACGCAGAGCTGACCACAATGATGGCGGCCCCACCATGGTCCATTCCCCAAATCCGGGGGGCGCTGTCACAGGAGGCAGGCGCGATACAGGCGCTGCCGATCCTGGGCCAGTCGCTTCAAGCCTGGGCCCTGAAAGGGACAGGTTAATGCGGACTGGGCTGACTGCGCAGGTGGTGAAAACCATCCAAGCGGCTAGGGCTGGATCCACCATTGCCTGTTACAGGGCTAAGTGGTTAGGTTTCCAGCATTGGTGCGAAGAGAGGGAAGTGGACCCACTGACATGCTCAGTGGGAGACACTCTTTTCCTTTCTACAGCTTTTGGTTGATAGAGGGCTGTCTCACGCGACTGTTAAGGTTTACGCTGCAGCCATCTCATCATGCCATGAAGGGTTGGGCGGAGGTCCAGTCTTCGCCCACCCTCTGGTAAAACGGTTCCTGCAGGGGGTCAGAAGGCTACGACCAGTGGCACGCACTTCTGTACCACAGTGGGAATTGCCACTGGTACTCGAGGCCCTCACAAGGGACCCCTATGAGCCTTTGGAACGCTCCTCCTTAAAGGTGTTGTCGTTCAAGACAGCGTTGCTTCTGGCTCTGACGTCAGCCAAGAGAGTGAGCGAATTGTGTGCCCTGTCAGTCCACCCGAGTTGTTTACTCTTTCGCGGGGACCGCAGTGGTGCCATCCTTAAACCGAACCCCTCCTTTCTTCCTAAGAACATAAGGAGCTCATTTCGGTCCAGAATCATCCAGTTGGAGGCTTTTCATCCTCCCCCTCATGAGGATTCGAGGGAGGCGAAACTGCATCTCCTATGCCCTGTGCGTGCGTTGACATACTATGTCGACCGAACAGCCACTGTCAGGATCACCGACCAGTTGTTTGTCTGTTATGGTGACGGGACGGCTGGCAGAGCCCTGTCCAAGAAACGCTTGGCGAGGTGGATGTGTGAATGCATCCTCTCAGCCTACAGTCAAGCGGGTCGAGAACCGCCCACCGTGGTCCGGGCGCACTCCACAAGAAGTGTGGCGACGTCTACGGCCCTGTTCAGTGGTGCGAGTGTTGAGGACATATGTACGGCGGCATCGTGGTCTTCACCCTGCCCGTTCATAAGGTTCTATCTCTTGGATGTATCAGGCTCCTTCTCCAGGTCTGTGCTCACTGTAGGGTCACAGGACATGTGAGAGGAAGGATGTGTCAAGTGTTTTAAATACTTGATCCCCACAGGGTGTCATGCACCTGCATTGGACTGTGCTCTGCCAGGACACTGTCAATGAGGTGCGCAGGAGGTCTAGGGTTGAGACCCCTGCGAGGTTAGACCACAACTTCACCCAGCCTAGTCAGGTGCTGCTAACTGGGATGAAGTTGGACCCGTTATCACTCCATACGGTGGTTAAGATTAATAAGTGGTGACGGGGTCTTGGTACCTAACCGGTAGCTGGTGTGGTCAGTGGGCGGAGCCTCTCCCGCGGCAGGGAGTACATAAATCGGGGCTTCGCCTACTGTACCCATAGAGTCCAGTAGAGGGCGAAGCCTGTGTGAGATATAACGAAGGTTACGATATTGTAACCCTAGTTATATTAACACAGGCGGAGCCCTCTACTTAGGGCCCTGCCGCTCTTTCGCCTTACGCTGAAGTTTGGTGGAATGAGGGCAGCTGGCGGTGCATCTGCTTATATAGCCCGCTAAAGGGCGGGAAAGGTAGGCATGCCATACTGGCCGGCTACGTACATGCAAATTTCAGTGGGCCATCGCGCGTACGCGATTGGAGGAGAGATATACCCATAGAGTCCAGTAGAGGGCTCCGCCTGTGTTAATATAACTAGGGTTACAATATCGTAACCTTCGTTTCAGACGCTCAACAGTTAAAGTGACAACACTGAGTTAGCGTATTTGCCAAGTCATAGTCTGAGTGCTATAAGTAATTACAAATTTTGTTTAGCTACTGTATTTTACAACCTGGACTTTGTATCAGTTGCGCTAACATTGTTTTTTGTCTTTGCAGCTGCTCCCCCGAATCCTCAATTACCTGATTCCATCTGCGGTTACACTGTTCTGCTGGCGTCTGGGAAATGATGTGATGGCTGGCTAGTAGCTACGGATTAGCTTCTGCGCTAAGTGGTCGTCTGTATCCATAGAGTTGCATGGAGGACATGAGAAAACGAGAGTTTGCAGAGGGAAAATGAAATGTTGCAACTATAAAGTCACCTCCTAAGATACCTTTTATAGTCCTCTCACAAATCTGGTGTAGGTCAAACTCATT
>NW_028220638.1:0-24979 GCF_045865225.1 Trachurus japonicus | reverse complement strand
TGAGAGTGAGGAGTCACGTGCCGATTTGGTCTGGTGTGGGCGGGGTTTGAGCCGGTCGGCCATGTTGGAAGGAGACGCTATCGGTTGCCAGGGGCAACGCCCTCAGAACATCACAGAGCGCAGCTAAATTCTAGCTCTTCTTTCAGCGGAATAGTGACAAATTACAAGAAACAACAAGGAGAAAGTAAAGCCATGGAGAAAGTTAAGGTGAAAGAAAAAGTACCTTACAGGGACAAACTCACGCCGAGCGCTAAACAGCGGTATTTGGAGAAGCTAACAGAAATCCAAAACATTGACCCATACGAGCTCCCTGCAGCGCAATGGCACAGAGACCTCGATCTCCTACCTCCATGCACATACATGGACATCGTTAATTACCTTGTTTTTGGAATAAGCTATTACACATTGCAGGAATTCAAAAGTCACAAGTCCTTAGAAAGTTACGAGACTTTCTGCTGTGGATGGGTGCAGGACTTGGCCATCCACAAGCCTCCGGGTGGTGAAAACATCGTTGTACTTGCAAAGGTAAATTTATTCACTTACGTTTTAGTGTGTTGTTATTAATTAACTGCTACTGTTTCGTACTGTCCAATGTAGCCTACAAGGATTGTGTTTTGTGTTGGGTGTTGTTGGGGGCTGCAAAGTGGAATTATGGGTTGGCTAGAGTAGTGCAAGACATGTCCTGGTTAGATTAAGCCATTTAACCAAGCGTAGATTGCCAAAGACGTGATATCTCTTTGCGTTGCAATGCGGGTGTCATACTGCAGCGGTGGCGTATATGCACAGGCACGCACATACACTAAAAGAAAAGAAAGGAAAAAAAGGCTGGAGTACTGTATGTCAGTAGGTGTATACATTCAGAGAGGCTGCAGACAGATAGTAATCTTAAGTGTAGACTGTACAGTAACTTGAAATAAAAATGGGGACATTCTGCCTTAAATGCTTTTTACTGTTTCCCTTATACTAACTATACTATTTTATATTATACTAACTATATATTACTTCATTTAACAGGTCCTGCATTCACGGCGGCTCTGTGAGCCTCCTCTGACTCCGTGGGTGATCTTAACACCATCAGGCCAAGTATGTTCAGCCCACTGCACCTGTATGGCCGGGGTAGCAGAGTCGTGCACCCACGTTGGAGCCCTGCTCTTCATGGTTGATGCCTGTGTTCGGCTGAAGGAGAAGGCCACAGTCACAGATGAGCCGGCGTACTGGAAGCTCCCAAGTGCTATCAACAAGGTGCAACCAGAGGTTGGTCACCAGATAAATTTTATATCTGCGGCAGCCACACGTAGATCTCTGGACAGACAAATTGATGGTGAGACCAACAATTGTCCAGCACAGAGAACACGTGTAGCCAGAACAACACTACCACCAACACCAACACCAGAAAAGCTGGCAATATTCTACCGGCAAATCAGTATGACAGGCACAGGATCTGCCATTTTGAGTGTGCTCCCTGAATATTGTGAACTGTTTAAAGATCCTATTCTGCCCATCCGGAGCCTACAGTCTCTTGTCCATGGAACTGGCCTCAACAGGAGTGACCTACCGGCGCTGCAACAGCACTGTCAGACCATAAAGACTGTTGCAGATGTGTCCGAGGAACAGGCAGTGCAGATGGAGAGACGGACAAGGGGACAGCACACATCATCCCTTTGGTTTGCTGCAAGGGCTGGGAGAGTCACCGCCTCTTCAATGCATAATGTCTATGGAACAGACCTCAGTTCTCCAGCAATCTCCACTGTAAAGAGGGTGTGTTACCCAACTCGTGGACCAGGAACAGCTGCCACCAGTTGGGGAATCAAACATGAGGAAACAGCGAGGCAAGCATACACAGCGCAAACAGCACACCAGCACACTGATCAACAAGTGCAAACCTGTGGGTTTTTTGTCAACCCAGCCTTCCCACAAGTAGGGGCCTCACCAGATGCCATTGTAAACTGCACCTGTTGTGGGAAAGGCTGCGTGGAGGTGAAATGCCCAGCAAAATACAAGGACTGCACAATCCTTCAAGCTTGTTTATCAGATGACCGCAACTTCTGCTTACATGTAGTCGATGGTCATGTGCACCTTAAAAAGAATCACCAGTATTACACTCAAGTCCAGACTCAAATGTTTGTGACAGAGAGCTCCTACTGTGACTTTGTAGTGTGGACCTTGAAGGATACTGTGATTCTGCGCATAACTCCAGATAGTGCTTTTTGGAATGCACGACTACAAAAGGCACAGGACTTCTTTGTGAAGGTGGTTCTCCCTGAACTTGTTGTGCAATATTTCACTATCCCACCTACCTCTCAATCATCGCCTGGTCCCAGCGTGCTACGGGAACTACAACAGTCACAGCCACAACAAGTATGTGGGAAGAGGCAGAGAAAGCAGCCTGCCAAAAAGTCAGCGAAGAGGACAAAGGACGTGTGGTGTCTCTGTGCTGGACCAGAGGAGGGTGAAATGGTGGCCTGTGACAACGAGAACTGCCCAGTCCAGTGGTATCACTTCAGTTGTGTGGGGCTAGTGGTCACGCCCTCTGCTGACACGCCATGGTTTTGCCCTTCTTGTGCTGAATAATGTTGTTTGTTTGTTTTGTTTTCTGTCCCTTTGCACTTATAAATGTATTATTTTATTATTATTTTTTACTTATGATGTCCATGTTTACATACTGGAAAAACAGTCACAGCCACAACAAGTAGGTGGGAAGAGGCAGCGAAAGCAGCCTGCCAAAAAGTCAGGACTGGAAAAAATTTATACTTTGAATGCAATTTGTACTTAGTTATATTTATTATTGTTATTACTCATATTGTCGATGTTTACATGCTGGAAACATTTATACTTTGAATGCACACATGTTCTTTTGCACTGTTTTTTTCTTTAGCACTTTTTTTGCACTATTAACTGTTTCCAAATTGCAATTGTTTAAATTGCAAATCCTTTTATGATTTTTCCATGAGATCACAACCCCACAAAAAACTAAAGAAATGAATAATAATAACAATGTATATATATGTATATGTATATATAGTTCTCAATAAATATTGCTAAGCCATATCAAGTTGTTTCAAGAATTTATTTCAAACAAATGAATAAGGCACTCAAACACAGGTGCCAAAGTCAAGGCCCGCGGGCCCTCAGTGTATTTGGGTTTGACACCCCTGCACTCAAACAACACTTTTGCACATGTTTGTTAGGGCACAGCAAACAGTGACAATCTTATCTAAAGGCATTAGGTTTTCACCCTCACATTTGAGAAGCATGTGCACAGGTGAGTGTAAGAATCTGAATTTGTTGCGCACAACACCAATCACCCTCTCAACATGAATTCTCAGATGTGCTATGGCCCTCGTCTCCTCCACATCCTTCGCCTCCAGCTGTGCACGACCCCTTGTGAATGTAGGTATTTTCACCTCAGCACACATCATGCCCACACTTTCCCTGATATTAAAGCCCCTATCTGCCAGCACAATGTCACCTGGTAACAGTTTGTTCAGGAAACCACTTTGCTCAGTTATATGTTTGTCGCTTGTGCGCCCACCCCACCCTTTCGATATGAATGAAATGACACCCTGGGGCGTGATCACAATTAGGTATTTCATGGTGTATGCGTGTTTATATTGAGAGAAAGTCTGTGCCCGTGCCAGTACATTTGAGGGTTTCTCAATGAAGATCTCGAAGCAGTCCACAATGGCAGCCACATTTTTCCCAAAAGACTCGACGAACTGGTGTGGCATACTTGTCAATAAACATTCCCTGCTTGGCCAGTGCACCAATGGACATAGCTGCGTGTACATCACTGCAAGGGTATGGTGAAAGGCATCTGCAACAGTTGTTCTATGCACTCTAAACAGATGGCTGAGGTGCTGTGTTGGCAGGTCAAGTCTCAGGCGCATTAAAGTCAATAGGAGAAGCTGGAAGGGTGAGAGCTTCTTCATCCTACCTTGAGGCAGATATGGAGTGAGGGTGAGTAGAAGAGTCTGGAATAAAGAAAACTTTGGAAGCCCTGTGTAGTACTTCACTGTGCTATCATCACCTCTCAGAAAGCTCTCATTCATCTGATACTCATTCAGCTCCTGCTTCAGCGCTCTGTTTTCCTCTAATAGCCTGTTGATAACATCTCGTCGAGATGAACAGAATTCACATTCCAGGTCCGGGTCCTGGGCTGGTGGCGACTGCTGCGGGTCCTGGGCTGGCGGCGGCTGCTGCGGGTCCTGGCTGGTGGCTGATGGCGGCTGCTGCGGGTCCTGGCTGGTGGCTGATGGCGGCTGCTGCGGGTCCTGGGCTGGCGGCGGCGGCTGCTGCGGGTCCTGGGCTGGCGGCGGCTGCTGCGGGTCCTGGCTGGTGGCTGATGGCGGCTGCTGCAGGTCCTGGGCTGGCGGCGGCGGCTGCTGTGGGTCCTGGCTGGTGGCTGGTGGCGGCTGCTGCGGGTCCTGGCTGGTGGCTGGTGGCGGGTGGTTCTGTAACATCTCGTATGATGGTTTACCTACAACAGAACAGACAGAAAATCTATGTAATCAATGCTTTAAACTGGCAACAAGTAAGCATAATGTCATAAACAGAATCTCAACTACTTTTTAGTCATCTCATAAGATTGTTCACTTAAAACAGAATACCAGAAAATCAATAATCAATACTTTAAACTGGCAGAACACATGCAAAATAAAGAAAAGGCCTGAGAGGGTAGGGTACTCTTGGTATGACAAAAGGGCACAGTTGGTACACAAGACAAATATTGGGAACCACTTTTTGTAGAGAACAAATAGACAGAGACAAACACACTACAGCAACCAGTTATTCCACCATCAAGGTAGCATAATGTCATAAGCAGAATCTCATCTACTTTTTAGTTATTATTATTGTTTGAGCATTTCTGAAGAATAAATAAAGAAAACTTTGGAAGCCCTGTGTAGTACTTCACTGTGCTATCATCACCTCTCAGAAAGCTCTCATTCATCCGATACTCATTCAGCTCCTGCTTCAGCGCTCTGTTTTCCTCTAATAGCCTGTTGATAACATCTCGTCGAGATGAACAGAATTCACATTCCAGGTCCGGGTCCTGGGCTGGTGGCGACTGCTGCGGGTCCTGGCTGGTGGCTGGTGGCGGCTGCTGCGGGTCCTGGCTGGTGGCTGGTGGCGGCTGCTGCGGGTCCTGGCTGGTGGCTGGTGGCGGCTGCTGCGGGTCCTGGCTGGTGGCTGGTGGCGGCTGCTGCGGGTCCTGGCTGGTGGCTGGTGGCGGCTGCTGCGGGTCCTGGCTGGTGGCTGATGGCGGCTGCTGCGGGTCCTGGCTGGTGGCTGGTGGCGGCTGCTGCGGGTCCTGGCTGGTGGCTGGTGGCGGCGGCGGCTGCGGGTCCTGGGCTGGCGGTGCTGTCCTGCGTTTTGCTTGCCGCTGATATCTCGCTCCATCCGTTTTTTTAATATCGTTGTGGCCTAACCGCAATGATGGTGTCCAGTCAGGGTGGTTCTGTAACATCTCGTATGATGGTTTACCTACAACAGAACAGACAGAAAATCTATGTAATCAATGCTTTAAACTGGCAACAAGTAAGCATGTCATAAACAGAATCTCAACTACTTTTTAGTCATCTCATAAGATTGTTCACTTAAAACAGAATACCAGAAAATCAATAATCAATACTTTAAACTGGCAGAACACATGCAAAATAAAGAAAAGGCCTGAGAGGGTAGGGTACTCTTGGTATGACAAAAGGGCACAGTTGGTACACAAGACAAAAATTGGGAACCACTTTTTGTAGAGAACAAATAGACAGAGACAAACACACTACAGCAACCAGTTATTCCACCATCAAGGTAGCATAATGTCATAAGCAGAATCTCATCTACTTTTTAGTTATTATTATTGTTTGAGCATTTCTGAAGAAGCAACAGTTTGATAGCTGTGTAGCTACTTCTGATGCACTTCAGGGTCTGCAATAACATACGGTCAACAAAAGCTCCGTAGGTTTAAGAGACGACAACATAAAGATATTTTTAGAGAACTTACCTGAGTGAAAATGTAGATTACAGACTCTCATCGACTGGGGGGTGCGATTGAAAGTAAGGTCCTTTCTTCGTATTGCAGCCAACCAAGAAATCCGTCGTCTCCTCGTCAGATCAGAGACCTGCTCTCCTCGATTCTTTATCCATTTGGGGATTCTAAAAAACTGCAACCCGTTGTTGCTAAGTTTCCCGTTGGAATTGTGTGATGTACTGGAGCAGTTTTTGATACAGCAGTGATTTCCAGGCATTGTAAAAGATTAGATTACGGAGTAAACGACTTGCTTTGTATTGTTTTGCTAAGGCTTTTGCCGCCGGGAATCCTTCCAACATGGCGGAGAAGGGGAGGATCTCGCGGGGGGAGGGGCGGGGCTTTGAGTCGTGACGACAACTCCTCACTCTCAATAGACTAAAAATTGTAGTAAAAGATAGGCTACAAAGAGGTAGACATATTCTAGATGGGTGTGTCTTGAACAACAATGTTTCAAGGGATAGTTCACTCAAAATTGAAATTTTACTCATTATCTACTCACCCTCATGTCGACTAAGAAGTTTCAGAGTCCTCCGTGCCTTCTCGTAGTTACAGGGGGGCTCGGCGCAGCACTGCATGTAAATGTAAATGTACTTTATTTATACAGCCCTTTACAACAATCCTTTTGGAGTACCAAAGTGCTTTACATAGTGTAATAATAAAAAGAAAGAAGCAGAAATAAAACAATTTGAAAACAATAAAAACAGTGAGAGCAATAAAATACAGCAAAGTCAAATAAGTTAAAATAAAATAAAATGAGATAAAAGTGCCATCATGCTACTGGGTATTAAAAGCCATCCTAAATAAATAGGTTTTTAGCCTGGATTTAAAAAGGCCCGGGTCTGAGATGAGACGCATCTCGGTGGGGAGCTTGTTCCAGAGCCTGGGAGCAACGACGGAAAAGGCTCGGTCGGCCCAGTGTTTGTATTTTGATCTGGGCACTTCCAGTACAAGTTGATTCGTCGACCTCAAAGCTCTACCTGGATCTCGGGTGGTTAAAAGCTCGGATAAATACAGTATAATGGGGCAAGGCCGTGAAGAGCTTTAAAAACAAACATTATAAGTTTAAAATCAATTCTAAAAAGGACAGGAAGCCAGTGATGTCCATATGATGGTAGCAAATGGGGCTCACTTTTCTTCGTCCAAAAAGACACACCAAAAAACATCCAAATACCTCCATAGTGCTCGTCTGTGATGTCTCTCTTGTATTGAAGCCCACGTGATTTGCGGAGCCGTGAACTGGGGAAATTGGGGAACAATTTCTCATGTCGGGGCTTCAATACAAGAGGGACATTACAGACGAGCACTATGGAGGTATTTGGATGTTTTTTGGTGTGTCTTTTTGGACGAAGAAAAGTGAACCCCGTTCGCAACTGCATATGCAGTGCAGTGCTGTGCCGAGCCCCCCTGTAACTCCGAGAAGGCACGGAGGACTCTGAAACTTCTCCCAACCCTTAGTCGACATGAAGGTGAGTAGATAATGAGTGAAATTTCAATTTTGAGTGAACTATCCCTTTAAAACCATGTCAGGAACTTCAGAGGCACTAACACTTAGGAACGGCACTAGATGCCAGGGCAGAATCACTTGTTGACACGATACATGAGCAGTGGCATTGGCCAAAATTGTAGTTTGTAAATTGAGTAGTTAAACTACAAAGTAAATGACTCAAAAAGTAGTCGAAAGCTCAAAATATGAATGTAGTTGAACTACCGCATGTTTCCCATTAATAAATGAGTCTGTGGCGGCCCGCCACTCTCTCTCCCTCGTGATGGCGCACACATACGCACTTACACACACAAACACAGGCACATGGACGGGTCTCGTTGTAACGGTAATAAACAAATGCGCTAAATCACGCTAATATGTTCAAATTGCACTTGTCATCTGTATACAAGGGGTGTCCCATTTCTAAGTCACAAAATAGCCCTTAACACTTGGTTTTTAGGACTATTAAGATTAAGTAGATCAGATTAGTTGAGCTTGAGGGTTAAGATAGGAATTGGAATTCACCCTAAGTCTCCCCAACACTGCTACTAGTCATTTTCTATGGAGGTGTAGTTTGATGGTGGTAACTGGAGGATTCAGTTTGATCAGGGTGACGTTATGGATTACTGATTGGCGAATGGATGCACATGGCTGCAGGAGATGCTGTTGGTGTCCACTGAGAAGACAATTGTGGTTGATACAGACATGAGTGACGGTATGAAGACACTATTGTTCATGATGTGCGTTTCATTGTTTCTGCAGGTGATCAGCACCTGTTGAGGATTAAAGCAGAGGATCCTCCTGAGTTGACCACTAGTCTGGATCAGGAGAACCCAGAGAGTCTACATATTAAAGAAGAAAAGGGAGAACTATTGACCACTCCAACTTTCTCCCTCGCTTTTCTTCATGAGAAGAGTGAGGATGAGGAGGAGGAACCTCAGTCCCTACAACCTCATCAAAGACAAACTGAGGCAGAGCCTCCATCCAGCAGCTCAGCTGAACAGATGGAGGCTGATGGAGACGACTGTGGAGGATCTGAACCAGCCAGGAACTCAGATCAACCTGAAGATCTTCAACCAGATACAGACGATGAGGTCTCAGAGTCGTCCTCTGAGTCGTTCTCTGAAGCTGAAGACAGTGATGATGACTGGAGAGAAACCAGAGCACCTGAGTCAGGTTTGAACAGTGAAGCTGTTCATGTAAGTGATGAAGAATGTGACACTGGTAAGAAGTCTCACCGCTGCTCGGAGTGTGGGAAAACGTGTAAAAAAGCCTGGGATTTGAAGATACACATGAAAATCCATAAAGGAGAGAGACCATTTGACTGTGCTTCCTGTGGGAAAAAATTTGGCACGAAAAGGGTTTTGAAGACACACATGAAAATCCATAAAGGAGAGAGACCATTTGACTGTGCTTCCTGTGGGAAAAAATTTGGCAGGAAAGCACATTTGAAGGTACACATGAGAGTCCATACAGGAGAGAGACCATTTGACTGTGCTACCTGTGGTCAAAAATTTAGTCTGAAAGGGAGTCTAAATGACCACATGAGGATCCATACAGGAGAAAAACCATTTGGCTGTGCTACCTGTGGTCAAAAATTTAGTCGAAGAGAGCGTCTTAAACTCCACATGAGGATCCATACAGGAGAGAGACCATTTGACTGTGCTACCTGTGGTCAAAAATTTAGTCTGAAAGGGAGTCTAAATGACCACATGAGGAGCCATACAGGAGAGAGACCATTTGAGTGTGCTTCCTGTGGGAAGAAATTTGGCAGGAAAGCGCATTTGAAGAGGCACATGATAGTCCATACAGGAGACACCATTTGACTGTGCTACCTGTGGTCAAAAATGTAGTCTGAAAAGGAGTCTAAATGACCATATGAGAGTCCATACAGGAGAGAAGCCATTTGGCTGTGATAAAAAAAATTAGGCTTTGAGCGAATTTTATTGTGCACTTGAGAGTCCACACACAGGAGAAACCATTTCTTTGTGCTATTTGTGGGACAAGATTCACCAAAAACTCAAGTCAGTTTTGTTACACACAAGTCATTTACTTGTAGTTTTTTTTGACGAGATATTTTGTCAACAAGAAGATCTTTACGTACACGCAAGAATGTGGTATAAATGAATAATGGTTTCAAGCGCTTTGGGTGACATGAAGAGCGCTATATAAATGTAAGCGAGTGAGTGTTGAGTATATGTAAACTCAGGAATGCCACTAAAAGCTGCAGCAGAAACAAACTGCTGCAGTTACAAGTTGATAATAATAAATTGTGTTAAAAAGGGATTTTTATAGTTCTGTAAAATCTCTTTCTGGTATTGTTGTACTTTGTGGAAACATCTTTTGTTTTGTTACTAAACTAATTGAGGGTTCATTCATTTTAAATTAGAATACCATTTTCTCTTAAGTTTTGGGTTTAATGTTTAAAACTGGTTGAGGATCAGTTTTTATATTTTAAGTTATAATTGTCACTTTGCTTATGAATCCTCCACGGTTTCTTGTTTAGCAAATTAAAGTTGCAAATCTATGCAAAAAAGTCTGAAACATCATAATGCCTATTATTTTTCAGTTTCTTCAAGTAGGAATTTGTTGCATCTGTGTCTAGTGTGTAGATTCTATATTATAAATCAATTATAAAATAGACGAAAGAACACACATACTGAATACATTTTCCTTTCTTCTGAAACTGAAATCTGCCCCAACTGTAAACACTTACAGGTTAATAACATTTCTCTTTTCATGTGCTTATGGCTGAGCTCTTTTTAAGAACTTTAAACTGTATCTATTTTCTTTTCTTCTGCCTTTTTTTTAAATACTCTTCTTTGCCCTATGTTTAATGTTTACAATTTTTCATGTTGTTCTTTTTAAAGGTTTTGTCTTCATGTAAAGCACATTGAGTTCGCCATGGTATTAAATGCGCTACATGAATAAAGATGCCTTGCCTTGCCATACTTTCGCATTCAGACTTCATTTAACTTTTTTCATTCAACTCCTAGCTCGTCATCTTCTAGTGTTTCCCTGCAGTAGCAGTTTTAAATCCAGCAGATGGTGGTTTATTCCAACCACATGGCTAAGAAGCAGAGTAGGATAGGTTAAAGTTTTTTCTGACGACTTGAAGACACGCACTGACACCGGAAAAGCATCGAAATGAGCGATATCACGGAGTCTTCCAGGATGTAGTGTGCCTGAATTATTCTTACAATTATTTCAAACCTCTTGAACCCCACAGAAGAAGAACAACAAGACTGAAGAAAGTCCTGTAAGATTAGTAGAGGGCAGCCCCCCCCCCCCCCAAATGTTATTGTGTTCAAAATGTACATACATTCTTAAACAGGAAAACTGTTGCATTCTTTTTTTTTTTTTCAAAGACATCACTTTTCTTACAATAAAAATAGAAAATTAAATCTACAAGGCTTGGCACTGAATAAGTAAACGGCTATTTTAAATGTGTGAAAAAAAAAAAAAAAAGATATAACACAAGTTGAAGGCATTGTACTTATTGGGACTCTTCACAAATAAACAAATTACATCGTATTGCAATTTCCATCTGCCAGTAAATATAAGGAACTAAAATATTTGTTTAGTTCATTTTTAAAACAGATTATTGACGGGGATTTATTTTTCCATTTACAACAGTGTATATGGTATTTGCCCAAAAGTAATAGGCTACAACAAATTTGACATTCCTGAGGGGGCATCATCTTTGAAAAGAAGGGTGTGTTCTTTATTAAAGGGTGTGACATTTTCTATTTCATTTTTTAACCAATCAAACACATTTTTCCAAAATAGTGTGACTACTGGACAAGAGTAGAAAGGATGTTCAATGGGCTCTTTGCACATAGCGGCTTGACGTCATATCCGGAACCTGGTAATACGGCTCTCATACTTCCGGCTCACTTCCCGTTTGGCTTAGTGAGCGCGGTAGTCAAGCGACAATGAGTCTCAGTAAAGAGAAAGTATTCTTTCAGAGACAAACGAAGCAATACCACGAACATTGTTGTGTTCCACAGTGCACGGCCTCTTCCAAGTACAACGGTACGTTAAGTTTTCACGCATTTCCGAGCGACGTGGAGCTACGAAAGCGATGGCTAGTGAGTGTTCGTCGGGAACAATACACGATAAGTAGTCACTCAAAGGTCTGCAGTCGTCATTTTATTGACGACCAGTTCATCCCTCCGAAGACTTTAGGGGGCAGGAGAAGACTACAGAAAGGAGCTGTGCCTGCTCTGTTTAACTGGAATGATTACTCCCTCCCCCCACGAAGATCAAGTGTATGGGATAGAGTAAGTCGCCCTGAGCCGCCGGGCAACCCTGATGATGACACGGAGCCCATGAATGAAGATGCAGAGGGCCGTGACCCTGACCCTGATGACCTGACCATGGCACAAAACGAAAATAAAAATCTAAAAGAAGAAGTGGAAATGTTAAAGAGACAAATTGAAGAACTGAAGCTTCAGTCAACTTTTGGATTGAGGAGATTTTCAGCATCCGACGAGGATATACGTTTCTATACAAGGTAAACAACATAGCCTACATAAAATGTATGTTTATCAGGGCTCTCTCATGTCAGTATGTGTCATCCTTTATTCTTAATCTAAGTCTGAATAATTATTACAAAACGAATCATATTATGTAGCACCATTATTAATATTACTACACGTAATTATTGCCTGAATTCAAAATTTGAAAGCCCTGTTATTGTTTTAATTGAAATAATTTTTTTTTAAAAGCCTAACAATCTACTTTGCTTTCTGTCTATGTAGTGGGTCTGAATAGCCACATATAGTTTATTACTTTAACAGACACCCCCTCTTTTTCATTTTAATATTTGAACCTTTATTTGAAACTTTATAAACTCAGTTTTGCAGAAAGCATTACCACTTTGCGCCAGTAGATGGGGGTGGGTCCAGCAAATAGTTTCTGCTCTGCTTTGCTCTGCGCATGTGCAGAGAATAAACCTGCTGAGCAGCAGTAGCATGAGCTAACAGCTCTCGTGTCCTGTGTTTGGATCCACAGATAAACTGTTAGCACCGTAACTCAGCCGCTCAGTGCCCGCCGCCTGAGTGGCTCATGCTGCCGGTCCAGAGACCCCTAGCTCTGGCGCCGGTAACATTTGGGGGCTCGGTCCGGGATGAGTTAGCGTTCCTGCCGGTGAAGTGAGTGTCGCGACGACGTGAAACGGTGCCCAAAGCTTCAGGGAAGGCTGCTGCAGTCCAGAGCGTCATCCAGAGAGCGGAAGTCACCAGAGTAACGCCACAATGGCCACTGTCACCCCACGGCGGATGCTGATCTTCAAGATCCAGAAGAGTCTTTCATATTTGAATGCAGAACAGCTTCGTGCAATCGTGAGTTCAATAGACGATGGCAGCATAACTCACCACATTAAAGACTTGAGCGAACCAGAACTGTATGACCTGATTGTGGACTACCTCAGGAGTGAGAAATTAAGTGCTATGGAAGATGAGGGCATGGCTCAACTCCTTATCCTAAATGACTTGCTGAGTGACCTGCTGGCCACAGACCTGGGTGAAAGTGAAGCTAGCCGGACTGCGCAGGAGACAGGACAGCCAGGGGAGGATCCATCACCCCACGAGGAGCAGCTATCCACTTCACCTCATTCTGAGTATCACGACACAGTCACACAATCCACAACAACCACACACAGCCACAACATTCCCACACAGCCATTACAGATGAACACAGACATTCATCCCCTTTTACCTCCACCACTGGACAAAGACACACACACTACCAGCCCCTCACACAACAGAGACATTCATACACGTCCAGCATCTTCAGGAGGAGGTGGTGGACTGCCGGCGAGGAACTGTGGCACTTCCGCTGTCACCGGGGCTTTCGTCGCGGGGGTTGGTGGTTCTCCCCGTGGTGGAGTGGGCCTGTCGTCCAGCATGGGAGACCAGGTATTGAGGGTGAATGACTTTGCAGCTCTGCTCCCACGCAGAGAATTTAAGCTACATGGTGGACAAATCTCAGATGTTGGGTCAGACATGTCTTATGGTAACCTTTGTAAACAAATTGAAGATGGTATACAGGAAGGGTTCACCGAGTCTGAAGTAATACGCACTGTAATGAAAATCTTAAAACCTGGTGCATTCAGAGAAATGTTAACAAACAAAAGTGATTTAACTGTTGATGAGCTAAAGCGGTTTCTCCGTGCACATATCAGGGACAAAAGCAGCACTGAACTTTTTCAAGAGTTAAGTAATGCTAAACAACAAGACAAAGAGGGTCCTCAGCAATTTCTGTACAGAATGATGGGTTTAAAGCAGCGTGTTTTGTTTGAGTCACAACAGCCTGGTACAGAGTTTAGCTATGACAGAAAGCTTGTTCAGGGTACCTTTCTCCACACTCTGTATCAAGGTCTGAATGAAAAAAATAACCATGTTCGTTATGATCTCAAACCTCTTCTCACAGACTTGCAGGTTAGTGATGACTTTCTTTTGGACCAAATCACCAAGTCCACCAGTGAGGAGACAGAGAGACTCAGACGCCTTGGCACAGTAGCTAAAAACCGACCAGTGACTGTGAGCCCAGCTCAGCTTGACTGTAGTGACTCAACTAAGCAGACTAGAGTTGACACTGAGTTACAGGCTAACCGTGCCGCTATTAAAGAACTGACTGCACAGGTGTCCTCCCTGACCAAACAACTGGCTCAAGTGGTGAGGCCTGCTGACACTACCACCCCTGTGAACACACACTCAGCCACAGCCCAGCCACTGCCACCAACACCTGAAGCCCGTGGCAGATGCAGCAACTGTGTTCAGCAGGGCAAGATGAGTTGCCCTCACTGCTTCGTATGTGGCCAAGCTGGACATCGGGCGGTCGGCTGTCTTCAAAGGAGGACATCGGGAAACGGGATGAGGTCACTGGAGAGGGGCAGCCAGTGACCGTGACAGCTAAGGAATCAGCCCAACCCAGCCACTCTAAAACAGCCAGTCCTGTAACAATAAAAACACAATGTCAACCACCAACAAAGAAACGCTTAGCACAGCTCATAGGAAAGCGATGTATGGTCTCATGTGCTATTAATGGTGTCCCTCTTCAGATGTTGCTCGACTCAGGGGCTCAAGTGACGATGGTGGGGAGAGGCTGGATGGAAGAAGCACTCCCCCATGTCCCAATCCAGCCACTTGAATCCCTCCCTCTCGATGAGCCGCTGGTGATTTCTGCAGCAAATGGCACAGATGTTCCCTTTGATGGATGGGCAGAGGTTGAACTCCAAATCGGTAACAAACACTGTGGACATGTCACCATTCAAGTGCCGATGCTAATCAGCCAGAACTGTCTCAACTGTCCTCTCTTAGGCAGCAATGTTTTAGTTGAGATAATCAAAGAACAGAGAAGTGAGGTTGATATTTCTGCTTTATTAAAAGAAACACTAAGCATAAATGACAGTGCTGTAGAAGCCCTTGTTTCTGTTTGCCAGATGTTGACCCCAGGTGAGACAGCTGTGGAGTGCAGTGTGAGAACAGGGAAGATGGGTCTCACTATTCCTGCAGGGCAGATTTGTGAGGTGAGATGCAGAGTCAGAGAATGGCCAGGGGGTGGGGTTACGCTCTTTCAACCCAACTTTGTGAGTAACTGTCCTGAGGGGTTGGATTTGTTTCAGGCCTTAGTTGACGTTCCAAGTGGGTCCTCAAAAATTGTTAAGATACCTGTTCAAAACCCCACTAAGCACGACATCTACCTCCCTAAGAGAACAGTTTTAGGAACATTAGAGGAGGCTACTGAAATTAAACCAGTTAACTGTTTTCCAGGTGGGTTAGAGCCCATGTCCCCTAGCACAGTTAATACATCCTCAGCTCAGGTTAGCACAGACAAACAAAGAGGAACAAGTGAGAAAAATGAGACAGAGGACACAACAAGACAGAGATGGCACCCACCTGTTGATGTGTCGCACCTGGAGAGACATGAACAAAACATTGTCAGAGACATGTTGTATGAGGAGTCAGATGTCTTCGCCAAAGATGATTGTGACATTGGGTGCATCCCAAACCTGCAACTAAAAATCCACCTGAAGGATGACACGCCAGTGCAAACGTCCTACAACTCCGTTCCTAAGCCCTTGTACAAGGAGGTAAAGGACTATGTCCAAAATCTGCTCGACCAGGGCTGGATCAGAAAGTCTGCTTCTTCCTACTCATCTCCAGTCGTCTGTGTTAGGAAGAAGGACAAGAGTTTACGTCTGTGTATTGATTTCAGAGGCTTGAATCGGAAAACCATCCCCGACCGCCACCCTCTCCCACGCATCCAAGACCTGCTAGACAGTCTGGGGGGGTACTCATGGTTCTCCATACTCGACCAGGGTAGTGCGTACCATCAAGGCTTTGTCGAGGAGAGCTCCAGACACCTGACTGCCTTTAGCACACCCTGGGGGCTTTATGAGTGGACCCGCCTCCCATTCGGTCTAACAAACGCCCCCGCGGCCTTTCAAAGATGTATGGAGGGAGTTCTTGACGGGTTAAGGGACGAGTGCTGTTCTCCATATTTGGATGACGTTCTCTGTTTTTCCAAGACTTTTCATGACCATGTTGAAGATCTGAGACAGGTGCTCTGTCGCCTACGAGAGCATGGTATCAAACTACGTCCAAAAAAATGTGAACTGTTTAAAAGCCAGGTTAGGTATTTAGGACGCCTAGTGACTCGTGAAGGTGTACAGATTGACCCTAAAGACATTGAGGCAGTTCAGCATTTGAAAGAGAAAGAGCCAAAGAATGTGGGAGAGGTCAGAGCTCTCTTAGGTTTTTTAGGCTATTATAGAACATTCATACAGGACTTTTCTAGGATAGCAAGACCCCTGTTTCAGCTAATAGAGAGTCCTAGTGAGCCTAGTCAGAGAGCCACCAAAGTTAAGTCAAAAAATGCTAAGAGTGGTCAGCTCTCATCCAAAACACCTGTGTATTGGACACCAGATCACAGTGTTGTAGTGTCACACCTGGTGGATATGTTAACCAGTCCACCCATTTTGGCTTATCCAGACTATGACTTACCTTTTGTACTCCACACAGATGCCTCGAACGAAGGTCTGGGTGCTGTGCTCTATCAACAGCAGGGAAACAAGCTCCGGGTTATTGCTTATGGCTCCAGGACACTCACGCCTGCAGAGAAAAACTACCATCTCCATTCTAGCAAGCTTGAGTTCCTGGCGTTAAAGTGGGCAATCTGTGATAAATTTAGAGATTACCTCTATTACGCCCCCACTTTCACAGTATACACAGACAATAACCCCCTTACATATGTTTTGAGCTCAGCCAGGTTGAACGCAGTCGGGCATCGGTGGGTGGGTGAGTTAGCCGACTTTCATTTCAACATCAAATATCGGCCAGGAAAGTCAAACGCTGATGCTGACACCCTGTCACGACACCCAGTGCATCTTGTTGATCACCTAAAAGAGTACACAGAGACAGTGTCCCCTGATGTAGTCTCTGCCATCTGGCAGGGGGACAAAGCGGTAAAAGACAGTGATGTGCCATGGGTGGCTGCATTACAGCTACAGTCTGATGTAGGTGACACACAAACTGGAGGCACCCCAGTTATCACCCCAGAAAGTGTCAGAGCTGCACAGAAAGAAGATGCTCCTATCTGTGAGGTGATAAACCTAAAGAAAACGGGATGGAGTCCTCAGGACAAAGAAAAGAGACAAATGGGACGAGAAACACGCAGACTGGTACACGAATGGAACAGACTCAGACTTGACAAAGGGATTTTGTACAGACAGACAGGACAGAGGAAACAGTTGGTTCTTCCCAGTAAACTGAAGGCGACCGTGTTAAAACACCTGCATGATGACATGGGCCATGTGGGCGCTGACAAAGTCATACATTTAGCACGAGAAAGGTTTTATTGGCCTTTTATGCAACGGGACATAGAAGATTATGTTATTCGCCAGTGTCAGTGTATTAAACAAAAAAAGCCAAACATCCCAGAGAGAGCACCTATGGGTTCTATAACAACCAGTGCCCCATTTGAGCTCATCTCAATTGATTATCTACATCTTGAACAGAGTAAAGGTGGTTATGAGTACATTTTAGTCCTGGTAGATCACTTTACTCGGTTTGGTCAAGCTTATGCGACAAAAAACAAATCTGGCAGAACAGCAGCTGAGAAAATCTTCTATGACTTTATCCCTCGCTTCGGGTACCCTGAAAAGCTACATCATGATCAGGGCCGGGAGTTTGAAAACAGTCTCTTTCAGAGACTCCAGCAGCTCGCAGGCATAGCACACTCCCGAACGACTCCCTACCATCCGCAGGGGAATCCTGTCGAGCGCCTGAACAGGACACTTCTACAGATGCTCCGCACTCTGCAGGAGGAGAAAAAAACAGAGTGGAAGGATCACCTACCTCACATTGTCCACGCATACAACTGTACAAGACATGAGGGAACGGGTTATTCACCATTTTTTCTTCTTTATGGTAGAGCTCCACGTTTACCGGTAGATCTGCTCTTTGACTTGAAACCTGAAGAGGAGCCACGGTCCAGGCAAGAGTATGCACAGAAATGGGCCTCACGCATGCAGGAAGCATACAAAATTGCTTCAGAAAACAGTGGGAAGCGTTCAGCTAAAGGAAAGAAGTATTATGATCAGCGTGTTAAAGGTATTACACTGCAGCCCGGAGATCGTGTGCTTATCAGGAATCTGTCAGAGAGGGGCGGTCCGGGCAAACTCAGAGCTTATTGGGAGAAAAAGGTTCATCGAGTGGTTGAAAAGATGGGAGACGGACCTGTTTACAGAGTTCAACCAGAAACAGGAGAACGCACTCTCCGCGTGCTGCATCGCAACCTTCTGCTACCAGTTAATGATTTGCCCTTAGAAGTCCCACCGAGTCAGTCCGCACCTAAAAAGAGACAAAGACAGACAGACTGTTACAGAAACAACAGAGAGACAGTGGAGCAGGAGTCTGAACACTCTGAGGAAGAGGAGGAATACACATATTGCCTTCGAACAATCCCAGTGTATAGCAGGAGGAGAGTCAGACCTGCAAGTCCTCAGTCTAACCCACCAGATGAGCTCAGACCCGTAGCTCCAGAGTTTCAACCACTGAGACAGGTAACAGATATGGCTCAAGAACAACAACAACATGATCCTGTAACCCTCCCAGATCCAGTGCAGACACCAGACCAGCTGGCAGCTGCTCCACCACCAGCTCAGGAAGTGCAAGGAGAACTCAGACCTGATGACACTGCAGAGGAGGCTGATTCAACAGAGCAGGAGGACAATGAGGAGCCTGCAGTGGAACTGTCCGAGGAGGAAGTGCAACCTGTGAGGAGGTCAGCTCGAGCACAGAGACCTCGTGAAATGCTCACATACGACCATCTTGGACAACCATCATACCAGTCTTGGAGACCAGGTGCAAACCTGATGTTTGCTTATGCCCCTTATCCCATGTCTCATCTCCCAATACCCCTCAATCCATGTTCCATACCCTCCTTTTACCCAGCTGTCCCCGAACATTGTTTCTACCCCCCACAAGCAGCGTGGACATGCTAGAGACATAAAGACTTGAAGAACAGACTAGACCAGACTTTACTGTACACATACACACCTACACCGACACACACTTATACATGTGGACATATGACTGTACGTTGACAATTTGACTGTTTTGAGACATTTTCTTTTAATATTTTTGTTGGTTCTAGATGTCCGGAGACATCTCTTGAAGCAGGGGAGAGTGTAGTGGGTCTGAATAGCCACATATAGTTTATTACTTTAACAGACACCCCCTCTTTTTCATTTTAATATTTGAACCTTTATTTGAAACTTTATAAACTCAGTTTTGCAGAAAGCATTACCACTTTGCGCCAGTAGATGGGGGTGGGTCCAGCAAATAGTTTCTGCTCTGCTTTGCTCTGCGCATGTGCAGAGAATAAACCTGCTGAGCAGCAGTAGCATGAGCTAACAGCTCTCGTGTCCTGTGTTTGGATCCACAGATAAACTGTTAGCACCGTAACTCAGCCGCTCAGTGCCCGCCGCCTGAGTGGCTCATGCTGCCGGTCCAGAGACCCCTAGCTCTGGCGCCGGTAACATCTACATAGATTCACCAGTTACCGTCATCTTATGATTTTTTGGAGACTGATTGAGCCATCTGTACACAAAATCATTAGGACATCCAGGGTCAAAGCTGCTGAGAGAATGACTGAAACTGTCCCTGATGTCCGTCATACACAAATGGTTTGTATTAACGGCTACACACACTTATCTGACATACCTTTAGTTGTGTTATTTGAATGTTTGTTTGTTTTTTAATTAACAAAAATCATTGCACATCTACTGTCTGTCTGTGACTGACATCTGACATTTTATTCTAACCAGAGGCAGGCGTTGCAACCCATTGATGAACTTTTCCTCTTCCTGATGTATTTGTCTGCTGGTCTAAAGGAGAGAGACTTGGCAAACAGATTCAACATCTCATCCGCGACTGTCAGTCGCATCATTTCCTCTTGGACCAACTACTTGTACACGCTGTTGGGCTCGGTGAGCATCTGGATGGATCCAGCAGACGTTAAAGCTAACCTTCCTGATGATTTTAAAGACTTTCCTGACACACAGGTCATTATTGATTGCACTGAACTGAAGTGCCAAACACCCTCGTCTCCTCTCCTCCAGAGTGAGATGTTCTCAACTTACAAGTCCCACTGCACTATGAAGGGGTTGATTGGCATGGCACCTCATGGAGCAGTGACTTTCATTTCATCCCTGTATGAGGGTTCAATAAGTGACAAGGAACTGTTCCGGAGATCGGGTTTGGCTGACCTGCTCACAGAAGAGATGGCCATCATGGTTGATAAAGGCTTCCTAATACATGACTGTGTTAAGTGCAAGGTCTACTGTCCACCTTTTCTGAGCAGACAGTCTCAGATGCCTGCAGAGAGTGTCCTCCAGACACAGAAGATTGCACAGCTGAGAGTTCATGTTGAACGCGTCATTAGAAGGGTGAAGGAGAATAAACTTTTTGAGGTCAGTGATTCCATTGTCAATTGCTGGCAGTATTAACCAGATATTTACAGTGGCCTGTCTGCTTAGCAACTACCAAAACAAAGCCCTGGTCAGGTCATGGGTGAAGTAGTGTAGATATTGTGTTTATGGAGTGTGTTTTTCCACCTCATAGGTCTAAACTCCGTGCACCTTGCCTTTGTCATGAAATGACATGTATTATATGTACATAGACACATACATATGTCACTGTCTTTCATTAATTTGTGTTTTAAATTGTGTCTGTTTGAAAATGCATCCCCTAGATCAGTGGTGTGACACACATTCTCACCTTTAAAACTGTTGCATAATACTCTGGAAATAATATGTATAAAATATCTTTACTATAATAAACCATCTGTTTATGGTGAAAAATGAACAGTTTCAACAATATGTTTGTTTATTTTACTCATTACTCTGCTTGACAAAATAAGAACAGAACAGAGTTCTTTTCCAGTTCATTTATTACAGCTTGCACATTCATATCAAAATCATTCACATATTAACTTAATCAATCTTTTTGTGCTGCCATTAAGTACATGTAGGCATAAACAACATCAACAACTCAGTGATTGAACCACTGAAGTAAACTATAAGAACAGAGTTCTTTTACTGTAAATGTATTACAGCTTGTAGAGTACCACTAATTCATTACAGCACGCACGTCCTTTTCATTTCAAGGTATTTTTGCATGTAAATGCTAAAGTAGAACAAGTCGCCCTTCTGCCTGATTGTTTGTTGTACAGTTTTGTTGACTCTCACTCTCTCAACAAAGTAGTCCTCCTCCGCCCAAACAAAAACGTCACACCACTTGAGCCCAGTGATGAGCAGTTGGCCTTGAACTTGCCAGTAGTATGCGTGACTGGTCTTTAATGTGAAAGTGCCATCAACCATCTTCAAGTATTTGCATTCTACAAAACTCTTTACATTTGGGCACTTGATCTCAACCAAACCAAATTGTGGAGTAGCAGAAGGATCAAACACAAGGCCATCTGGTGAAGCACCAAGCCATGGTGCTTGTGGATGGATTACCAATCCACAGGGTGAGTAATTGACATTGGTACATTTTGAGTACTCATTTGCTGCCTCAAACTCCATTTGGACCCCTCTCTTCATTTGCGCAGTTTGCTTTGTGCCCCTAATGATTCTCTCTGCAAGTGCTTTTGCACTAGTTTCACCCCGCACATGGCACACCTCCCTAAAGCGTGACGAGGTAATTCTAGATCTGCGCAAAGTGTGCCATTCTTGGATTGAGCTCTGGTCTCTTGTCCCTTCCTCAAGTTTGTGGGCCATCTCCATGGACAGTTGCAGACTCTGCACATGTAAATGTTCCTCCTCTGTGCAGACCCACTGACACTCGGATGCTGACATGTTGTGAGCTTCTAGAGGCAGATGTGGAGATGGTGGAACATTTGGATGGATCTGTATGTACCTTGTGGGGAGTATAGGCAATTGATAAGATAACACGCTCCCCCTCTGCACAAGACCAAACTGTGAGTCCACAAGAGTCCTTTCTGCACTCATCCCCATGCTTGCAACTACAGGCAAGTCTAGTGGTTCTAGGCCACTGCAGGCTTCAGCCACTTGAAGCACCGACAGGTCAGGAAGGGGTCCAACCATCCCTCTCATCAGAGTGCTCCTTTGAACAAAACAAACCATGGGTAATTATTTTCATATTTACACACATTCAGTTGACAGCATGTAAATGTAAAAGTGACAGGTATTTCATCATAATGATGTTAACACACTTCACTACTTTGTATGAACTCAGTTAAAACTCAGTTAATCAGTTAGAACCTTTAACTGGATCCTTCATTAATCTATGAATCTATGATGACACTCTAGTGCAAAATAAGACAAATTATGTGTTTTTTTGTTCTTACTATGATAAATATTATTTTAGAAATAATATGAACTGATTTCAAAGTTTTTACTGAACACACCTTGTCTTTTGGCAAATCATACCACGTATTAACTTAATCAATCTTTTTGTGTTGCCATTAAAGTACATGTAGGCATACACAAAATTAGATATTGTTTTAAAATTTTGGGTCATTAGTAACAGAGTTACAGTCAGTGATTGAGTCACTGACTGTAACTCTGTTAGCGTTACTGTGTGATCTTGCCTACTGCATCAACTTGCCAGCACTTACCGTAATCCTCCTCTGCGCATCCGACCTTGTACAGGCTTGACTACAACCATGTCTCCAACTGGTCCTGGTTTTACACCCTGTGAATTCAAGCACAAGAGGAAAGGTATAAAAGACAGTCTTCTGCATGACATCAAGGGTGGATAAAGTTTCAAAATTAAATGCAAATGTAAGTTGAATAGAGTTACACTTACAGCTGTCCTTGGTTTGTGCCATTGTTGCTCCATCTCTGTGCAGCTGTGAACTGGGGGCACCACTGGCACACTGAGTTGGGAATAGTGGGCTGTTTGAAACAGCAAGGCCACTGTGTGGTTGCACATTGCTGTGCCAGCAACACATGAACATCTGGATGCCACCAAGATCACGGGAACAGAGTCTCTGAGAATAATCTGTTGGCAGTAAAAAATAAAACAAAAAAACAAACAAAAAGCAGTCAGTATAGTTGTAACATCATCAATAAAATAGCTGTGCTCAAATGGAACGTGGGACTTTCATGCAGAGGCCATTGAACGTGGCCTTGAACACACAACTTGAGGAACACTTCACACTTGCATACACACTCCTGCAATAATTTTAGAAATCGCATATGACTACAACTTCTCTCTGTTCATTCATCACATAACCAAAGCCTAACCCATAAGCCCTTATCTTATGAATAACTATAATGGCTGCTGTACAACAGACCCTGTTTGTTGTGAGTATTTTGTTATTGAGTAACTTCAATATTGTCATATTGTTAATTTCATAAACAGCATTGAAGTGTGCTTGCTGTAAACATGTAAGGCCGGCTACAAGTAACTTACCCATACGCAAGTGAAGTGTGACTCATATTTGAGAACTGAAAACTTGAACGTTGAACTCCAACTTTGAGACACCAAGACACCTAAGTCCTACTTTGGTTGTATGAGGTTTATCATTCTTCCTCATAGAACGGAAGCAGATGGCCCGGACAGCTACCTCGCCTGTCACTCTGTCTTTATTTGACACTTAAAAACAGGTTTAAACAGCATTTGTTGAAACAAGTTATTAAACATGCATTTAAGAAGTCTCTGCTTGAATACTTGGAGGTATTCACATCGTCTACACACACATGTACGTCTGTCATTGTCCGAAAATAGGCTCACTGTTTACTATAGTAACTAACGTTAGCCTAGCATGAGCTTCTAGTTATCCCAATCACACAAATAAAAATAGGAGACTCACCTTCATATTCGTGGACGTAAGATGAGGCATACATCCGAAAGCCCTTCTCCAATTTGCTCTTCGGAGCTTTAGCCGATGCTTTTGCAAAGCGATGTACATCATTTATGTTAATTTTTGGAAGCTCCGTCAGGCATCTTGAAAATAGCGCCATGAGTGGAGCCCGGTGGAGCCGCGCCGCCGCCGGAAGTGGGAGAGCCGTATTACGTGAATCCGGAAGTATGAGTGCAAAGAGCCCATAGTTTCACTGTCTATGACAGAAAGCACATGGCTCCACCTCAAAACCAAATCTCTTTTTCAGTGTTTCTGCAGCTGGATAATAATAATTATTAATCTTAAATTGTAACTCTTTGATTTTGGAGAGACTGGCCATAGGGCAGTAATACGCCCGGACGTCGAGTCTACACTTCCGGAAAGAAGAAGCAGAAGGAGGAAGAGGAGGAGCAACACGCGGGTCTCGATGGAGGAGATGAGAAATACCACGGCGTCCTGAACAGATAAGTTGTTATCACACTAACCTGAGTCTGTGGTTGACGAAGCGTTTGTTGAAGTTGTCGCAGTTTCTACTCGGATGATAGCCTATTTATTCATATCCAAACTGGAAGAGAGTCGCGATTGGGGAAACAATAGAGTCATTTGGCGGGAACAACCGAGAGTTTGAGTAAAATGTCTGAGGTGGAGTTTCTGAGAGGATTCGTTACCGAGAGACTCACCGCCGCCTCCCAGGAAATCTTAGCGGCCGTGGACAAAGTCGTAACCGGCTACGAGGCGGAGGCTTCGGGCTTCAGACAGGAGATCGAGCGGCAGAGGAACCTGCTGGATGTTCTACTACAGCATCGACTCTTTCTCAACAAAACAGGTTGGTGATCCAGTTTTAATTCCACGAACCTCAGAGTCCTTGTTTACAGAGAAAGAGCACATGTTGTACTACATTTCTAGGCTACTGCAGAACGTTACAAGAAGGTATTTTTGTTGAGGCGACTTTGCAAACCAAATCAAAGCTATTGACTATCAAGTTAAAAATCATCCTTTCTATTTGAATTCATGCCTGGGGTCATCGCCAAAATCTACAGGTTCATGTTTTTAATAAAAAATCCAGTTTACTGTTCCTTTTTTATTTAATTTTA
>NW_028220637.1:0-28592 GCF_045865225.1 Trachurus japonicus | reverse complement strand
GCTGCAGGTGATGGGCGTGCAGGCGGAAGAGAAGTGCTCTCATGGGTCAATAGAAGCTCTCGTGGATCCATGGTGAAGAGAAAGCTGTCAGTCTACCACATTTCACTGAGCAGTGGCCGCGTCCAACCTCTCCTAATCAGTCTGCGTGTGTGTGTGGTGTGTGTGTCTGTGAGACTGTGTGTGTGTGGTGTGTGAGTGTGTGAGTCTGTTGTGTGTGGTTGTGTGTGTGTTGAGGGGTGCAACGGTACAGTTAGACGCGCCACTTAACGATATGTACCAAAATAACGGATTTTTGCCCACGGTTCTCGTACGGTTTTTCGGTATGTGTTTTTGTGCAGAGATCTTTTTTTGGTATTCCTGCACCAAAATAATGTTTTGTTATTTGTTAATATTCTCTCTAATACAGCTCTCCTCCTCTCTCTATCTCTCGCCACCTCACAAAATCACACACACACACACACACACAACACTCACACATACACTGAACTGTCAGTGCGAACAGCCACCTAGACACTCCTACCCTACTGCACACTCCTTTAGTCCTTTTCAGTAGGTTGAACAATCACGAAGCAGCTTTCAAACAGAGATGGCGCTTATATTGCCGTCATGGAACGAAACGTCACACTATGCTGCGCGCCAACAGTCTCTCACTGGGAAAGCAAAGGAGTATAGTCTAAATTTGAGTGTTTATATTAAGACAGCCTTTCAACACCACCTTCTCATCCCTAGTCAGTCAACTCCCTGCTACTGAACCTCCGGCTCCTCTCTATCGCCGCGCGGACATACGCGAACCACAATACACGTGCAGTGGTGCATGGACAGAGTCCTGCTGGAACCACTTCCCCGCTAATAAAAGCTAAATGTTGCTAAATCGCGCTAATAACTAATTAATTTTCCCCACCGATTTAGCGAACCTCCGCAGAATCATGCTGCCCGCCCCTGTTTGTTTTTCTTTTTTCTTTTTTTTATTCCCCCTCTTCTGTGTGTGAGCTGCACTTTCAGTTGCAGGGGGGGAGTCACTGTGAGTGTCTGGAGGCTCAACAGTGATTGGACATCGACTGGCGGGGGCGGGCTTTCGCCTTAAACGGCCAGGCACACACATACACGGCACAGCTGCCTGTAAGCAGTAAAACTGATGAAGCTGAATCTGAAATACCGCGGTCCAAGAGCGTATTGCACCGTGCAGGCCGTACCGAACGGTTTCGGTATTTTACCGAGAACCGTTGCATCCCTAGTGTGTGTGTATATTGTCAAACACTTATTATAATTGATGAATGTTTAATGTTTTTGATCTGTCATCAAATGTTTCAAGCTGCTTCTGTCACAGAAAGTAAACCTCAACATCTGGACTGATTGGTTGGTTGGTTGGTTGATAGAAAGAAAGAAAGAAAGAAAGAAAGAAGTAAGGAAGGAAAGAAAGAAAGAGTGAAGGAAAGAAAGAAAAAGAGAGGAAGAGGTGGAAAGAAAGACAATGAAAGATTGAAATTCAAGAAAGGAAGACCAAGAAAATAATAATCAGAAGGAAAGAAACGAAGAAAAAAGAAAGAGGGAAGATAAAGAAAGAGAGAAAGAAAAGAAACAGGAAAAAAGGAAGATCAAGAAAGAAATAATCAAGGGGCGGTGTTTAGCTCAGTTGGTAGAGCACCCGCCCCATGTGTTGAGGCTGTAGTCCTCGCTGCAGGCGGCCCCGGTTCGAGTCCCGCGTCGGACGGCCCTATCCTGCATGTCATTCCCCCCATCTCTGCCTCCCATTTCCTGTCACACTCTCAACTGTCCTAT
The DNA here is from genome assembly GCF_045865225.1 of Trachurus japonicus. Classification (NCBI taxonomy): domain Eukaryota; kingdom Metazoa; phylum Chordata; class Actinopteri; order Carangiformes; family Carangidae; genus Trachurus; species Trachurus japonicus. The sequence continues at coordinate 26,813 of NW_028220637.1, read as the reverse complement.
CTAATAAAGGCATGAAAAGCCAAAAAATATACTTAAAAAAAAAAAAAAAGAAAGAAATAATCAAAAGGAAAGAAAATAGAGAGAAAGAAAAGAAACAAAAGGGGCAAAGAAAGAAAAAGATAGTAGGAAGAAAAAAAGAAAGAAGAAATACTTAGAAATACTAAAGAAAAAAAGAGGGAAGGAAATGAAGAAAAAGAGAGAAAGAGGAGGAAAGAAAGACAATGAAAGATTGAAAGAAAACACAAGAAAGAAATAATCAGAAGGAAAGAAACAAAGAAAAAAGAGAGAAAGAAAAGAAACAAAAAAGGCAAAGAAAGAAAAAGATAGTAGGAAGAAAAAAGACGAGCAGAAAGAGAGAAGAAATACTTAGAAATACAGAAGAGAGGACAGAAAGAGAAGTAGAGACATGAACGATGGAGTGAGTAACAGAGTTGACTCCTCTCCTTCCTCCTCCTCCTCCTCCTCCCCCTCTTCCTCTCCTCCTCCTCCTCCTCCTCCTCCCCCTCTTCCTCTCCTCCTCCTCCTCCTCCTCCTCCTCCTCCTCTTCCTCTTCCTCCTCAGACTACACCGACCTCGCCATGGGAACGGTGAAGCAGACTCAGGCGATCCCGTTCACTGGACCGATCTCTCTGCTCGTCACGCAGCTGCGCAGCCTCGCAGGTGAGTTGGCTCCGCCCCCTTCGTCCTCTAACTCCTCCCCCTTCTCCTCCTCTTCCTTCTCCTCCTCTTCTTCCTCCTCCTCTTCTTCCTCCTCCTCCTCCTCCTGCAGTAGCATAGATATAGTATATACTGACTAGATGCCGTGTTCTGCTTCTCAGCGTACGTCAACACGGCCGCCATCTTGGTCCGGGGTCTCTGACCATAGACATAATAAACGTCTGACCAGCAGTCAGACCGGTCAGACCCTTGTAGAACAAATTTCAGTGTGTTTATCAGTGTTTCCCCCAGAAAAATTGTTAGTTAAGGTGGTGTCTGACCTGTCGACGGGGGGGGGGGGCGGCGGCGGCGCGGATCTGTTGACGGACGGGGGGGGGGGGGGCGCGAGCGGATCGATCGCTTTCAACAAGCGCTGCTGTTATGTATGCGCGCTTCTCTGTGGTGTGTATGTGTGTGAGACAGTGTTGGGCAAGCTACTTGGAAAATGTAGTGAGCTAAGCTACAAGTTACTCTACATGAAATGAAGCTTCACTACACTAAAGCTACCCACCAGAGAAATGTAGCAAGCTACGCTACAATAAAATGACAAAAGTAGCTTAGCTACATCAAAGCTATTTTTTTTAGAAGTTAAATAAAGTTTTTCATTTATATCGGCCCATTGTGAGTGCTGAAAGATCTATGCAAGTACATTCCAAAAAAACACAAGTGTCTTTTCAAACAGTGGTTCCTAAACTTTCTTGGTCAGATTTTTTAAAATTCATCAATTAGGCTACTAGACATTTCAGGCGACCTCATTTGAATTTCAGGCGACCCCACGTGGGGTCCCGACCCCAAGGTTGGAAACACTGTTTTAAAAGACGTCGGCCACGGACGGAGTGGGCGACATGCTGGGACAAGGAGCTTCCGTTTTAACTGCTGCAGTCGTCTCTCCCTCTCGTACTCAGCATGCTGTTCAGGGTGTTTGGTTTGATTCATTAAAAGGCGCGTTCCTACAGGAACGGTCCCGTCACTCAGCCTCTCAGTGGCCGTGTCTCCGCTGCAGACAGGACGCACCGGGCTCCTTGAGCGACGTGCAACGGTGCGCAGCGGTCGCTGTGCAGCGATAAAGTTGTCCAGCTACGCTCTGATTCACGAACTTAACTAAATCCCTCCTCCTCTGTCACCTGCTGCGTGCTGCCCCCGCTGCAGCAGATGGGCATCAGCAGATACGTACATTATGTCACATGGAAGCGGTGCGTTTAAGGTCTAGAAAATCGCTACATTTTTTTTTTTTAAGACGGTAGTTTAGGCGGCAGCTCTTTGTTGTTAAAGTGGCCGCCTTAACAGGAAAGCGCTGCGGGAATCCCTGGTTTATGCATGTGGGTGTGTGTCTGAGTATGTAAGTGTATGTTTAATACATAAAAACAAAAATTATAACATTTTTTCAAAGATTTTTTGTTGTTGTTGTATCATAAATATATGTCTGACATTTATAATAAACCAAACGGCTTGAAAATCGGTTGAATATTTGGTGAGTTATGGCGATTTTAATGGTTGATAGACGTCTGCCTCTGTTGACTAGTGCAGTAAGTATGCTGCGTTCGATTGCACTCGGAACTCGGAAAGATCCGACCTCCAACTCGGAAAAATGCAATAGAACCCCTGCAGTCGGAACTCCGACTCGGGAACTCGGATGGGATCCAAGCAGCCCGAGTCGGTCGGAATTACGTCACAGCAATATGGCGTCGCACACCGCGAGAGGTATTTATTTATTTAGGCTATTTATTTTCCAACCTAGAAGGGAGAAGTTGTGGAAAAGGGAATATAGCCTAGTTCCATGCGTACTGCAGCAAGAGTTGAATCTGCACGGCTCGCTGTGACACATGCAGGATTCCCCTCGCTGCTGCGTTCAAGACTGTGTGTTGCAGAAGTACGTTTCTATTTCTCTCTCTCCACCAAGCATCTAATGGTCTTCCCCAGCAGTACTTTTTGATGCTCGAAAGATATATGAGCTTACTGTGGCCGGCCATGTTTTCCGAGGTTGCGCAATGAAACGCATTTACCTCGGAAGTCGGAATTTCCAACCGGGATCTTTCCGAGTTCCGAGTGCAATCGAACGCAGCATTAGACACGGCTTTCCCCGGACCAAGATGGCCGCCGCGTTGACGCATTCCACTCAATAGAGTTGCCTAGGAACGCGGCATCTAGTCAGTATATATATATCAGAGGAGGCTGGTCCATTGAGGCAGAGGAGGTTGGTCCTCCTCTATTTTTGAGAGGCAAAAGGAAAATTTATTTTTTATTTAAGAAAGAGTAACTGGTTGAAATAAATCATTACCAAATCTCAGTATAATTTATAAAATATTATATATGTTATAGTGACTCAAAACAGAAAACGGAGTCACTGAGAGGCTAAGTGAGGGAGCATTGCACTGTTGACTCGCTACATAAACAACAGAGCCATTTCCGTGTTTTCCGACTGAGTGCGTATTTATTTCCAACGTCAAACAAACAGACAAACAAGGCAAGGCACGGCAAGATGTTCAGGTACTCAGTTTGTAGTTAGATTAAGCGGTCAACAAAAAATACGCTCTCCCTACTCACCCCCTCTCCATGCAGCCGCCGCGGTAAACAGGTGAATATATGCCCATTCATTCAATCACTCAATCACTGCTCCTTGACCACACACCCCCGTGACGTGCATGAAAGGTGCAAAACTGACAGCTGAGGCCAAACACAAACACAAACCCGACTATCTCAGCATATGGCACCAACAACCCAGCCCCTAATTATTATTACTGCAATAATTACGTTATAACAAATAAACAAGACACATGAAATCGAAATCCACCATTGCCCATAGTCCATCAGTATAGCTCATCAATGCGCTCTTCTCCCTGGAAGAAAAGTCAAGTCTAGTCAAGTCCAGAAGTTCAAACACACAACTTCATGGTTGTGCTGTCAGTCAATAAAGTCAGTCTAACTGTCCCAGCAGAAACGTCCTCCCAGAACCAAGAAGTCAGACTTCCGCCTCCTGCAGAAGACAGACTTTGGTTATGGGCCTTTCCAAGGAGCTGGTCTTGGTCTTGATCAGCAACCGACGCACAAATCCTCTTCCGTCTGGAAAGGTCTGGATGACCCTTCCCATGACCCACGAGTTCCGCGGTGCTGTTTCATCCACGATAAGCACGACGTCTCCTACCACAAAGTTGCGCTTGATACCAGTCCACTTCTGCCGTTCCTGCAACTGTGGTAAATATTCCTTAGTCCATCGCTTCCAGAATAGATTGGACATATACTGGACCTGCTTCCAGCGTCGATGAACGTAGATGTCATTTCTTTGAAATTCCCCTGGTGGCAAGGAAGGGAAGGTTTTTAACAGCAAAAGATGATTAGGTGTTAAAGCTTCGAGATCATTAGGGTCGGTTGAAGCCTTGGTGATTGGACGACCGTTAATGATGGCTTCCACCTCACAGAGGACAGTGTGCAGTCCCTCCTCATCAAGATTTTGCACTTTAAAGATGGAATTGAAGACCGTCCGCACGGATCTGATCAACCTTGCCCAGACACCACCATGGTGTGATCCAGCTGGAGGGTTGAAAACCCACTTTACCTCCTTTTGAAGAAGAACATCATTTATCTGAGCATTGATTCCAACCCCTGATGGCCTCTCTCAGCTCACGTTCTCCTCCAATAAAATTTGTTCCATTGTCTGACCGAATTTCCCCGACTTGGCCACGCCTTGCCATGAATCTTCGTATGCGTTGATAAAAGAGTCTGTATCCAGCGAAGGAGCCACTTCGATACGGACAGCTCGTATTGCCAAACAGTGAATATGACTCCATATCTTTTTACTACACTCCTCCGGCTCTTAACCTCAAACGGTCCAAAGTAATCCACGCCGACTCTGGTGAATGGAGCTTCATCTGGACAGACCCGTCAGCAGGAAGATCACGAACCATCAGCTGCACCCTGGAGCAGCTTGCAGCCTCCGACAAACAACACACTTTGACAAAATCCTCCTTATGGCTGTGCCAACCCCTGGAATCCAGAACCTTTGACGCAACTTGGACAACATGTCGTTGCGTCCTCCATGACCAACCTGCTGATAGTATGTGCATCAGGAGAAGGTCTGAAATGTGGAGCTCTTTGGTCAGAATAGCAGGATGTTTTGCATCTTCAGGTAAAGCTGCCCTACTTAATCGTCCACCAACCCTCAGGATACCATCCTCCAATACAGGAGAGAGTTTGAAGATGTGACTATTCTTTTTCACATTTCCGCCACTCTGTAAACTAGAGAGTTCGTTGGGAAACCTCTTCCTCTGGCAAAATCTGATGATTTCCCTTTCAGCATCCAGCAACTCATCTACTGTGAGGAAACCTCTCCATGTGAGGTCTTTGACTTCTCCATTTCCCTGCTCTGAGGACGATCTTTGTTGTTCCCATGGCTCAGACTGAGTGGCTGCTGAATCAGACCATTTCCTCCTCTGGCTAAGACACCGCAGCAAGTTCTTTAGCCTGATAACCCAAGCCACAGCCCTTCTCAAACAGGTCCAAGAGGAAAAATGATGGATTAGTCGAGTGGTTGCATCCACATCCTCTGAGGTCTGCACCGCATTCACTGCAACACTGACCTTGACTTCTGGATCATTTGGAAGAAGTTCACCCAAACAATCTGGACTCACAGGCCAGTCTTGTTCCGGATGCAGAAGATATGCAGGTCCTGACAACCAAGTCTCACTCCTCAGGAATGTGTCAACCTTCAGCCCTCTGGAGGCCACATCTGCAGGATTGCTTAGAGTGTTTACATACCTCCACTGAGATGGCTGCGACACTTTGAGTATTTCTGAGACCCTGTTGGCGACAAAGGTACGGAACCTTGAAGTCTCGTTCTTAATGTACTTTAGCACGGAGGTGCTGTCAGTCCAAAATGTTGACTCTGTTAATGACATGCGCAACTCCCTTTTCCAAAAGGTGTCCAGACGACTTGCCATGGTAGCAGCTGTGAGCTCCATACGAGGTATTGAGACCGACTTCAGAGGAGACACCCTGGACTTTCCCATGACAAAGCTGCTGTGTACCTGTGAACGTGCATTCTGCAGGAGTAGGTAGGTCACTACACCATAACCGTTTTCACTTGCGTCTGTAAAGTGGTGCAATTGTGCCACAGTGACTTCTCCAAAATCTGGGGGCTTTAGACACCGAGAAACCTGGAAGTGCTCTAACTGATGAAGCTCTTTTAACCAGTTTGTCCATTCCTGTGCAGCTGATGGTGGTATAGGGTCATCCCAGCCGAGTTGCCGCCTGCAGAACTGTTCTTCGTTGTCCTCAGCACATTTCCTCAATGCAAAGTTAGCACAACTTGGTGAGGAGGTCGCACCAAAAAGATGTACCAACATCCTGAAGTCCACCAGGTCTTGGGTGACATCACCTTTGGGCCACCAGAGGAACCTCAATAGGTCAGCGTCTTCCCTTGGTACCCTTACTTGGTGAAACATAGACTCTATGTCTGCCATGATCACCACCGGTTCTTTCCTGAATCTGGCCAGGACACCAATCAGCGAGCTTGTGAGATCTGGCCCTTGTAGCAGTTGAGCATTGAGAGACGTTGACTGGAAAGTGGCTGCACAATCAAAAACCACACGGATTTTTCCTTTCTGAGGGTGATAAACACCATGGTGTGGGATATACCACAGCCTTCCATCACTACGTGCCAGCTCATCTGAAGGTACTTGCTCTGCGTATCCCTTGGAGACCATGTCATTCATAAAATCTGTGTACTGCTGTTGAAATAACGAGTCCCTTTTAAACCTCCTCTTTAGGTTTAGGGCACGCTGCTCGGCAACCTTCTTGTTGTTTGGCATGTTCACAGAACTTCTCAGGGGCAATGCAATCTGGTAATGGCCATCTACAAGTCTGGCCGAATCCTGGGCCAACCTCATGAACCTTTGATCTTCTCTTGACTGACCAGGTTGTTCATCATAGCCACATTCTGGGAAATCTGCTCTGAACTGCTGCTGCCAGAGCTCCTCCAAGTTCAGGACTGAGATTCTGTTAACGGTCGCAACATCCATTCCATCACCACTGTCTCCCCCCAGTGGTCCATTAACAGTCCAGCCCAAAATAGTCTTAATGGCATAAGGTCCATCCTCCACACTACGGATGACTTTTTTAAGACGTTAGTTTAGGCGGCAGCTCTTTGTTGTTAAGGCGGCCGCCTTAACAGGAAAGCGCTGCGGGAATCCCTGGTTTATGCATGTGGGTGTGTGTCTGAGTATGTAAGTGTATGTTTAATACATAAAAACAAAAATTATAAAAAATTTTCAAAGATTTTTTGTTGTTGTTGTATCATAAATATATGTCTGACATTTATAATAAACCAAACGGCTTGAAAATCGGTTGAATATTAGGTGAGTTATAGCGATTTTAATGGTTGATAGACGTCTGCCTCTGTTGACTAGTGCAGTAAGTATGCTGCGTTCGATTGCACTCGGAACTCGGAAAGATCCGACCTCCAACTCGGAAAAATGCAATAGAACGGCCCTTGAAGTCGGAACTCCGACTCGGGAACTCGGATGGGATCCAAGCAGCCCGAGTCGGTCGGAATTACGTCACAGCAATATGGCGTCGCACACCGCGAGAGGTATTTATTTATTTAGGCTATTTATTTTCCAACCTAGAAGGGAGAAGTTGTGGAAAAGGGAATATAGCCTAGTTCCATGCGTACTGCAGCAAGAGTTGAATCTGCACGGCTCGCTGTGACACATGCAGGATTCCCCTCGCTGCTGCGTTCAAGACTGTGTGTTGCAGAAGTGGCGTTTCTATTTCTCTCTCTCCCCCAAGCAGCTAATGTTCTTCCCCAGCAGTACTTTTTGATGCTCGAAAGATATGAGCTTATTGTGGCCGGCCATGTTTTCCGAGGTTGCGCAATGAAACGCATTTACCTCGGAAGTCGGACTTTCCAACCGGGATCTTTCCGAGTTCCGAGTGCAATCGAACGCAGCATTAGACACGGCTTCCCCCGGACCAAGATGGCCGCCGCGTTGACGCATTCCACTCAATAGAGTTGCCTAGGAACGCGGCATCTAGTCAGTATATATATATATCTATGCTGCAGTAGAAGCTGTAACTTCCTGTTTCCTCTGTGTGTTTGTGTGTGTGTGTGTGTGTGTGTGTGTGTGTGTGTGTGTGTGTGTGTGTGTTTCAGGCGACGTGGAGCAGGTCGAGGGGACGGAGAAAATCACGGTGAAGATCTTTAAGAGCATCACGCTGGTTCACGAGGCCGGGATGGTCGTACTGGAGGTCGGACACTCGAACGCAACACGACACTTTTTACACTCATCATCCACCACATGTCGCCTGAAGTGGCTAAAACTCACCTGTTTATCAAAACTTTATTAACTCTGAGCACACGAACACGTCCGTTTTTATTTAAACCAGTTTAGAAACATTAAATATACAGTTTATAACATGATTATGTAGCTGCAGTCAGGTTTTTATTAAAGCTCAGTATTTGTTCTACATGTTTATTTCAAACTATTTTGTATATTTTATAATTTTATTTATGTTTTTAGACACAGATCTCACTCAGACCTGGTTACAGATACATTATTACCAGATAATATACATTCATTACACAGATATATACAATAATTATGACAATTTTTTATTTTTATCACACTTTTTCAAACACTTCAAAAATCTCAACACCAATAAACTCAAAGAGAAAAATGTAAAAACAACAGACAATTGAAGTAAAAAAACTCTATGAACTAATTGATGCAGCAATATAAATCAATAATGATAATAATGAAAATGTTCTCGTCTCAGTGGGTCGCCAACCCGCTCAACGACATGTACGCAGACGCCGTCACCACGGTGATCCTGGAGGTCCAGTCCAACCCCACCGCCCAGAAATGTCAGTGAACGCATCACGAGGGAATTTATTTTAATTTCACTGATGAACAGAAACTTTACAGACGTTTGTTTGTTTGTTTTTTTTGTTTGTTTGTTTCAGTCCACGAGGGCAGGAAGGAAACGTTCGACATGGAGCTGTTCGTCGAGCGACTGGAGCTGATGCTGCAGTGAGTCTGAACACCTTAACTAACAACCTCGAGAATGGTTTTAATGGTTAAAATATCTGACAAAACTGTAGAACTGAACACTTTTTAAGTTAAAATTAAACCTAATTGATCCAAATATAAGAGAATAAAACTTTTAAATGAAGGTAAAGATTAAATATTTTCTGTTTTCACCTGGTAAAATGTTTTTTTTCCGTTTCAGCGACATGTTCGGGGACGACTGCGTGAATTTCAAAGACAGTAAAAGCCTGAGTGTGACGGTGGACGGAGTCACGGCGTGCATCGACCCAGAGACCAGAGTGAGTCCAGCGTCTGACATCTATTCTATACACGAACATTAAAGGGATAGTTCAATATTTTGGCAAATTCGCCTACAGTATAGGGTTGTCACGATACCAGAATTTCAGTAGTCGATAATCAATATCTGTGAATTTCCACGATTCTCGATACTAATTCGATACCACGATTAAAAAACAAAAACAAAACAGAACCCATGTACTTTTAAATTCACTACTTTATTGATAACGGTTTCAACATCTTTTTGCACAAAATTTAATAGGGCTGCCCCCAAATAGTCGACCAAGCACTGGTTGACTAGAGCACTGGAAAAGAGAGCAACTAACGACACCACCATTGACTCCCGTGGTAAGGGTTTTGCGCCCCGAGTGGCAGGATATGGGTATTGCAAAAGCGCCCAGAAAACTCATTCACATCCAATGTAGCTATGTGTGTTGCCCACTTGCTTGTAGATTGATGAAAACGGCCGTGTTTTTGTTTTTAGGTGTCTTGGTCATATCAAATTACACTTGTAATTTGTTTATTTGTCCGTCCTGGGTGAGGTATCCCTCCTCTGTTGCTCACCCTGAGGTTTCTCCGATTTTTCCCTGTTAAAAGGGTTTTCCATGGAGTTTTTTCCTCAGGTGATGGAGGGTCTAAGGACAGAGGATGTTGTTACGATGCCATGTATAGCCCTTTGAGACAAACTGTTTGTAAAAACGGGCTATACAAATAAAATTGCCTTGCCTTGCCTTGCCTTGCCTTGCCTTGGCTTGCCTTGCCTTTATTACAAAATGGAGATTGAAACATTAATGTAGACAAATATTTTTTTTTATTTTTACTAGCCTAGGTGTTAATGTTTATCTGTAAAAGGTCCTCAATGATGCTATTAACGTGGTTGATCTATAAATGTCCTTGAAAATACCACACTTGCTCATTCACCAACATTGCCGAGATGTCAGTTCTTGGGCGCTTTTGCAATACCCATATTCCGCCATCAGGAGGCGCTTCCATTGGACCAATGCGTGTTGTTACTCTCTTTTCCAGTGCTCTATGGTTGACCAAAAAAATCATTAGCCAACCAAAATTTCAATGGTCGATTGTTCGCAGGAAAAAAAACAAACATTTGGAGCCGTGTCTTGTTAAAATAGTCAAAATCAATATGACTGAACTGTATATGAAAGGCTATAGGGCTTTTAATTTGAAGGGCCAGATACAGGAAGTCGTGACATGATTAGTCGACTAATGACGACCAAGGGAATTATGGTGATAGGAGAATTTGCCAAAATGTTGAACTATCCCTTTAACGTCTGGTTCATCATAATGGTATTTACAGGGTTCCTACGCAAGTATGGAAAGTATGGGAAAGTATGGAATTTGATTTTATACATTTCCAGGTCTGGAAAAGTATGGAAAATGGAAATTATTGTATGGAAATGATCTGGCTTAATACTTAATACTTATCTGGGTTTGGTCTTATTATATCTGAAGTTATCTGGGTTAATTATTTTTGTATGTGCTACCTATAGCTACAATCTCCTGAAATAATTTGGTAACATAATGGCTAGGTAGAGTGGGGTAATTTGTGCCATGGGGCCTGGGTTAAGTTGTGCCAGTGGCAGTGCTGTCTGTGTATAGGAGAAACATGGCAGTGGGCACGGATTCGCTTGAAACTTAACATGTGTGATGAGGGACCGCCCCTGAACACACCTGCCCAGTCTGGTTGTGCTCGTAGTCTGGTGGATGAACAAAACATGGCGTTTCTTTGTGCCACAGCCCCCAGCCTGCCTCAGGCCTCCACGACTACATGGGGACAAGCGAGGGCCCGATCATCGCCGCTTCTGGCTTTAATTTTGTATTGAATGTCTTGCTTTTATATAGCATTAACATTTGTGAGATTAAAATTATCTGTTTTACTTCAATTATCAATGGCACAATTTACCCTAGTGTATTCTCTCCAATGGCACAACTTACCCCGCACCGGGGGCAAGTTGTGCCAGATTTTTTTTTTTTTTTCTAAAGCTATATTTCTGAAACAGTTGATTTAAGATTCAAAGTTGAAAAATAGATGTTAGGGTGTAGGGTGGTTGGAAAGCACGAATCGCTGTGGAGAGTCCGGTCAGGGCTCTGGTGGGTCTCAATAACCAGGCCGTGGAGTGCAGAAAGAGTTCTTTAATTTCTAATTAAGTTCTTCGCTCTTACAGGGACTTGTGTGTGTGGTTTCTAGGATGTACACAGAACAAACAGAGTGAAAATCACACTATTATTAACATCTTCATACAGCAAAGGGTTAATAATCAATGATAACATAAAAGTTTACCACATTAACACACTGCTTATTATTTAACTTAAAACAATTGCAATCCAAAAGATATGGATTATTAATATAAACTGAAATCTACTTACAGGACAAATGGACGCACACATCCCTCTTAAACAGAAAAAACTAGATCTGGAACACAGGAAAAAAACGACTGAAAAACTGCCAGCAACACCTTTTAGTGACCTTTTAGTCCTCTCTCCTTTTCTGCTACTGGTTAAGCAAACCAATCCAGACTGGTTCCTGTTGCTAGGCAGAACAGCAATAGTGCGCCCTCTAGTGGCCAGTAGTTAGCCACTCTCTTTTCAGCTCCTGGTAATAGACAGCCTTTTCAACAGCCGCCCCCGAATTCAGGAAGTGAATTCGAACCACTGTAAAGGCCTCTATTCCTCTTCAGGAAGAGCAGGGAGACTTATAAGTCTTGCCACGGGTCGGGTGTATGTTCTGTCCTTCACCAACACCTCGGCAGACCGAACACGGTTGTCAGCTCCAGGGAAGACTTGAGTGATCTTTCCCACAGGCCAGAGGGCCCGGGGCAACTGGTTGTCAACTATCATAACAACATTTCCCACTTGCAAGTCCACAGCTTCCGTCCGCCATTTCTGCCGGGCCTGGAGGCCAGGAAGGTAATGTTTGAGGAAATGCTTCCAAAACTGGTCAGCCAGTATTTGGCTATGTCGCCATCTCCGCCGACCTAGGATCTCTGGGCCCTCATAGGCAACCTGGGGCAGGGAGGCATCACGTCGCCCCATGAGGAGACAGTTAGGGGTGATGGGATCAGGGTCCGCAATGATGATGAGATAAAGCCAAGAGGTTTGGAATTTAAGAGTCCTTCAATCTCGGTAAGAACAGTGCGCAACACCTCTTCTGTAACTGTCTGGGCCCCGATAGTGACTTGAAGTGCAGCCTTGAGAGAACGTATCTCCCTCTCCCAGCATCCTCCGAAGTGCGGTGTTCCTGGAGGGATGAAAGCAAATCGGATCTGCTGGCGGCGAGTTGAGTTTGGAGCTCGGGTTGGAGGATTCGAAAGCCTGCCGCAGCTCTCTTTCCTCCTCCTCTGAAGTTTGTGCCTTGGTCACAAACAGGAGCTCATGAGGCTTTCCCCGCCGGGCGATGAAGCGTCTCAGAGCCATCAGGAACGCGTCAGTGTCCCATACTGCTGAGAAGATCTACATGAACTGCCCGGGTTGTCATGCATTTGAACAGTATCCCCCACCTCTTCTCATTCCTGCGACCAATCTTGATGACATATGGCCCAAAGCAGTCGACGCCGGTCGAGTAGTAAGGCTAGCTCAAAGGTGGCGCTGTCTAGCTGGGGGGAGGTCAGCCATCTTGGGTGGATCAGGTCTCCCTCTCCACTTTCTACACTCCGTGCACTTCCTTTGGTGTCGACGCACTGCTTCACGCCCTCGCAGTATCCAATACCTCCTCCTAATCTCTGCGAACACTCTCTCCGGCCCTGGATGATGCAGCTTGATATCATAGTCCTGTATGATCAGCCTGGTCAGAGGGTGCTGGGGATCGAGGACAATGGGGTGTATTGTGTCTGCTGTGAGGTCGCTGCAGCGGCGGAGACGGCCTCCCACTCTGATGAGCCCTGTTGCCTCGTCGAGCTCTGGAGCCAGTGACATGAGGCGGCTGGATTTTGCCACTGGTTTGCTCGCAGTTAGCAGAGCAGACTCTTCTGGGAACGAGTCTCTCTGCGCCTGTTTCAAGGCCTCCAGTTCAGCAGCAGCATAGACATCGGCGGTCACAGGAGTTGAAGGGTTGGCCGCCCCATGCAGCTGGTGGGCAGTGACCTCCAGGTAGTCCCTCAGGGTCTGATGCTGTTGTGGATCTGGGCAGGGTTACCTTTGGCAGGTGTTCAAGCTCCGCCTCCCACGAGCGCCAGGAATGCAGCAGGTCGTCCGGGAGCTGCGGGTCGTCCCAATCTCTCTTCTTGTTCCACAAGCACTGAACAAGGACCTTCGCTCTGGTGGTGTAAGGTATTATGTAACCGAGAGGGTCATATTGGCTGGCGAGAACTTTATATATGTTCCTCATCGTGACCACTGAGCAATCCACCATGCGATGCTTGTAGGACAGGGTGTCTGTCTGGCAATGCCAGTGTAGTCCGAGGGCTGACTCCTGAACATCTGGCCGACCATAGCTGAGCCACAGTTCGCAGGTATCTGACCTGGCTTCAGAAGGGAGATGGGTGATGATGGACGGGTCGTTGCTGGCCCACTGCCTCAGCTCAAATCCTCCTTCGGCCAGAAGATGGCGCAGTTTGTCCACCAGAGCTCTAGCAGCTTCTCTTGATGTTAAGCTGTGTAACAGTTGTCTACGTAGAATGACTTCTCTACGATGACTCGCACGTCCTCCTCTGGCTGGCTGTGGTCCTGCACGTGCTTCTGCAGTGCAAAGGTTGCACAGCAGGGACTGCAGGTGGTCCCGAAGGGGAGGACTTGCCACTCATACACACTTGGTGGGTTTTCTGGCCTCAGGTCTCTCCACAAGAACCTCAGCAGTGGTTTGTCAGTCTGGAGCAGCCGTACTTGGTGGAACATTCCGCGGATGTCGCTGCTGAAGGCGAGGGCATGCTCTCGGAAGCGGAGAAGCAACCGCAAGCAATGAGGGGCCTAAGGGAGGACCTGGCAGAAGGAGCTCATTCAGGGTTGTGTCCTTGATACTGGAAGAGCAGTTGTACACCACACGGTTCTTCCCATTGTTGTTGGACTATATGGTGTGGTATATACCAGGACTCACTCTGTGGTTTCCACCTGATCTGGCTCCATCTTCACAACTTAGCCTGCATCTACCAGTTTGTCAATCTCTGCATGATAGGCAGTGCTTGCTCTGCGTCTGTCGATAACCTCCTCTCGATGCTCCTAAGCTGCGGCAAAACAGCTTCGGGTGGAGCGTGTAGCTGAGGCATGTTCTTAACTCGCAGGAGGGGTGTGGCGTAGCGCTCGACGCCGTTGACATTCACTCTGATGGTCTGCTCCTGGAGGAGATGAATGGCTTCATGGTCTTGGCGGGATCTCGTAGCCAGCTTCTCACTGCGATAAGGAAGTACATCCATCTGCCACAGTTTCTCCACGTGAGTGAAGAGGTCAAGTGGGGACAATGTGGAGGTGAAGAGACATTGTGGTGCATTAAGGCTGAGCTTCATGTCTTGTGCTGGGCCTTGTAGAGTCCATCCCAGGAGCGTCCTCACGGCGGCTGGTCCACCAGGAGGGCCAAACCGAACAGGCTCTATTGGTGTGATGAGGTGAGTGCAGTCAGAGCCGATCAGTAACACCGGATGAACTCTGTCCAGAGTCGGTAGAGGCAACCCAGCTAAGTGTCTGTACTTCTTCTGCAGTGTAGCGATGGGATGGGTGTGCTCTGCCAGTCCCAGCTGTTTAGCAGTGAATGCACTCTGGATCTTAAACTGCTTCTCGGGATCATCAATGGGAGATATGGTGAAGGACACAGCCTCCCCGTGAAGCACCTGCAACTCCTGTCTGACAGTGCGCAGGGCTAGTTCTTCTGGCTTGCCTTTCAGACCCAATTTCTTGGCTGCAGCATGAAGAAGGATGGTTCGCTCTGAGCCATCATCAAGAACAGCATACGCCTCCAGTGACCGGTTGCCCCTCCTTATGGTAACCTTGCTGATCTTTAGGAGCACCTTACAGTTGTAGGTGGGGCGGTCGACATACAGAACTCTGCTGGCGGTGACAGTTCTCAGCTGCAGCTGTCTCTGGTGCTTCAACCTCTGCTCTCTCATTCACCTCGTGTAGCACAAGCAGATGTTTCCTGTTGCATGTCTTGCAGGGGGCTTTCAGGGTGCACTTGGCTGCCTGGTGGCCACGACCACAACGCCAGCATTTGTTGTTGCTTCTGATCCACACCTCCTTCTGCTCCCTGTTCAGCTGCTTGAAGTTGGTGCAGTTGTTCAGGTAGTGGTTGTTGTTGTCACAATATGGACAGTAAGCTGTTCCCCTCTCCTTCTTGCTGAGGCTGTGGGCTGGAGAGGCTGATGCTGATGGAGGTGTAGGAGTGCTTGGCTCTGCTGCTTTACCTGTGCCGAGGAGGATTGTGGTGGGTTTGCTGGTGGGCCTGGAGTCTCTCCGGTTCTCTTTCTTTCTGGTAGAGGACTCCTCTCTTCTATAGC
The DNA here is from genome assembly GCF_045865225.1 of Trachurus japonicus. Lineage (NCBI taxonomy): Eukaryota > Metazoa > Chordata > Actinopteri > Carangiformes > Carangidae > Trachurus > Trachurus japonicus. Next base: position 11,362 of record NW_028220637.1, on the reverse strand, counting down.
TGGCACCCTTTCCACTGTCCTCTTGCACCTCAAGCTCATATTCCAGCCATTCAGCCAAGTCAGTGAGTGTGGGAATAGCTACTCTCATGGGGTGGATGAATCTCTTAAAGCTGGCGGTGAGGTCATGGGGTAGTTTCCCGAGTAGCCTGGATACATGAGATCCACACTGCAGCTCCATGTGACCTCTTGACCCCAGCTGCTCCAGCATGCCAACCAGAGAGCGTACACGAAGAGCAAACAGACGAAAAGCTTTCACATCACCACTACGGACATCTGGACCATCCATCAACTCTGTGATGCGTTGTACAGCTAGCTTGTGTGGCTGCCCATACATCTTGGTGAGGGCCGTCATCGTGTCTGTGTAAGGCTGCCTGGAGTTGCTGTATGAAGTCTGCCACAAGCGAGGCCTCTTCACACCTGAGGTGATCTGTGAGGATTTGGAACTTGAAATCGCTCGGTGGCGTCTCTCGGGAGGATATTCTCCAGTGCAATCTTCATCTTTGAAAACTCTCTGGGGTCTGGTGACATCAGAGGTGGGATAGATGGCTTAGGCCCTTGGTAAGTATGCTCTTGAGTGAATGACAGGTCTGCGGGTGGATGATATGGGGTGTAGCCGTCGTCTGCTCTGTCAGCATAACCATATCGTGGATCATAGGGGTTATAGGCTGGCCTGGGTGGGGTTCTCTGCCGTACCGATCTGCCCTGGGGTAGCTTGCTTGAGGAGGGACAGAAGAGTATGGTGGATAGTGAGGGTCCCCTGGTACCCGCTGTGATACTGTGAGTGGGAAGATCCTCTGCTAACATGTCACTAGGCTTGGGTGGGGGGTAGTATGCTTCCCTGGGGTCAGCAGGATATCCTCTATATGGCATATAGGCTGGTGTTGTATGATAACTCTCCCGCCCACGGGTGTCTGAGCTTGGTGGTGGGCGTGGATGCAAAGGTGCATGTGATGTAGCTGGCCTGGGTGTGTTCCTGATCTCACTCACCAGATTATTCATCTGATGGCGGAGGTCGGTATTGGCTTGCTTCATCTCCTTTAATGCTGCAATGAGCTCAGGTACCTGGCTTGCCTGGTGTTTCAGGGCTGCATTCTCTCGGCTGAGCTGCTGCCACCTGGTGGGTGGATCTGGTGCTTGGCTGGGGGGGTGGCTCTGATCATCCCGCATCTCCTTCAACATCTGTTCCCATTCCTCATCCACCACGTTTGGGTCTGGTGCGGGACTTTGGCTGAGAGGCGATGTGGCACCAGAGCGTGCCTCTGCTACCAACTGGACACGCTCATCTTCTCCTGTGTCTTGGGGAACCTGGCTCTGGGCCCCCTTCTGGGATCCTGGTCCAGTTAAATCGTAATCCGACAGGTAAGAGGGAACTGCTTTCTGCCTTGGCGGTCGGGAAACCGCATCCTCTGGCTCAGGGTTAGGCATCTTCCCACAGTAATCCGTCACTCCGGCTCGAAGGACCAGTGAAAAATAGATGTTAGGGTGTAGGGTGGTTGGAGAGCACGAATCGCTGTGGAGAGTCCGGTCAGGGCTCTGGTGGGTCTCAATAACCAGGCCGTGGAGTGCAGAAAGAGTTCTTTAATTTCTAATTAAGTTCTTCGCTCTTACAGGGACTTGTGTGTGTGGTTTCTAGGATGTACACAGAACAAACAGAGTGAAAATCACACTATTGTTAACATCTTCATACAGCAAAGGGTTAATAATCAATGATAACATAAAAGTTTACCACATTAACACACTGCTTATTATTTAACTTAAAACAATTGCAATCCAAAAGATATGAATTATTAATATAAACTGAAATCTACTTACAGGACAAATGGACGCACACATCCCTCTTAAACAGAAAAACTAGATCTGGAACACAGGAAAAAACGACTGAAAAACTGCCAGCAACACCTTTTAGTGACCTTTTAGTCCTCTCTCCTTTTCTGCTACTGGTTAAACAAACCAATCCAGACTGGTTCCTGTTGCTAGGCAGAACAGCAATAGTGCGCCCTCTAGTGGCCAGTAATGAGCCACTCTCTTTTCAGCTCCTGGTAATAGACAGCCTTTTCAACAATTATGCATTAATTAATTTCACAACACTATATATGAATGTGTAAAATCAAATATAGTCAAAATATAACTACATTATTGATAATATACACAAAATATTTTAAGTATCTATTAATATAGGACCAATTATTACTTCCCCTTAGAGGAAGTATTTGAAATATTGAAGTCATTAATTGTCATCTATACCAAATGTTTGAGTTTATTTTAATAATTTTTTACATTTTATTATTACAAATGGCACGCTGACATTTAAATTCCTACCAATTTAATGTTACGTGAGGTAAATGGACCAGTTTCTGTGCATTTACCTTTACTTTGGCGCTACATCTGCCGATACGGTTCCGACAATCTTTTTTGGAGAGTGACAGTATTTAGAAATCTTTACGATTGATTAATTGTGGCGTTTAATACCACGATTAAAGCAGAAGTAAGTGATATATTTGTGTTAATATAAGTCTTAAATAGTTATATCTTCCGACAGCAATCACTTACATAGAGTGTTTGGTCTGAAACACGGGTCTGTCAGTCACTCTGCTCTGCTCTGAGCCGAAGAGAAAACATTTATCGTATCCTACAGTTTTTATCCAATGAGGAGAGAGAACGGCATGCAGGGCTGTGTGTGCAGCCAAGGAACGCCGTGAATGTGGCGACGTAGGGACGAGGACTGTTATGGTCGTATCAAGGAAACTCGTATTTTTCCGACCGTGAAGTGGTACCAGTTCGATCTGGTACGAGTTCATTACGTTACGAGTGGCCGTTATAGTGACTTTCACCGGTAAAACAGGTCGGAAAAACACGAGTGGGTTGCCTGAAATGCTACAAAGTCGTAAGTTGTGACTTGAAGCTGTAATTTACGATTTCAAAAGCCTGCCTGGAACGCAGCATTAGCGAAAACGACCGGACCACTTACTTCTGCTTTAATTGTGACAATAAGTAATCGTGACAATCCCTAGTTTGATGGTTAAAGATGAACTCTCTGTGTCTCTAACCTCCTCTCCTCCATGTGCGTTTGTTTTCAACAACGAAGCCGGTGAGAAATCAATCCATGGAGCGGTGGATAACGTTATTTATCATCTACCATGTTACCATGTGTGTATCTGTGTAGTCTTATCTGTCATAAACAAGAGACTACGCGTTACGTTTGTGTGGCGGTGCCGCAGAGACGAGAGCTGGGACACCGGGTCGGAGGCTCTGATCTTACAAGGTTGGTTTTCAGCCAAGAGACGCTAGGTGGAAGGCAGAGAGCCTCCATTCTCCCAGGTAATGATTCGTATCAGAACATATTTCCTCCTTTTGCTGCAATTTCATTACATTAATTGTGAAAAACAAGTAATTGTGGACATCCCTAAAATCCACACCATCAGCTACTCACACTGGGGAAGAACAGAGACTTTGGGGTTTGCTCGTATTGTTTATCCAGCTTCTTGTCCTGAGAGAAGAAGATAAAGAAACTTTATTAATCCTGAAGGAGGTTGTTCACAGAAGAAAAGACAAAAGACAAGAGTAAACTAAACTAATCTCTGCACATCTTATAAAATATATATTTAAATGACTGTCCACCTGATCTATACAGAATAAAGACAGGAAAGACTTTATCATCTTCAGATTCTGTCTGTAGCACCTTAATCCCTTAATACTCATGAAAATACAGTGGTAATACGTCTCTGTAACGCGTCAGTCAGACAGTGTGACTGACAGTGTGTAGTTTAGTTCCTGACAGAGACAGAACGGAGCGACTCACCACACAGTGGACCAGGATGCTGATAGGAACCCAGAAGAGCAGAGAGCAGTTTCTGGCCGACCCCACGATGTTGTCGGCCAGAAACTTCCCAAACGTGTTGATGTCCAGTTTGTCGATGAAGTCCCACAGACGCTCCACCACGTCCTGCACCTGCTTCATGCACTTCCCCTGCAGGAGACACACACACACACACACACACAAGCTGTGTTTACACACATACACACACAAGCTTTGTTTACATGGAGCCAAATATTCAGATTAGATTCGGTTTAGAGTCCAAACTGAATGAAAATGCTCCATATAAACAGCTCAATCACAACAAACAAGCCCAAACCAAATCAAGTTTCATTCGGTTTCACAGAGGCAGAATAAACCTTTTCTTAAATCGATCAAAAGTATAAAACAATAAAATAAAATCATGTAAACAGTTGACCTGAAAGACTCATTCAGAAAGGATTCAATCAGAAAGAGGAAAAAGTCTCCATGTAAACCCACCTACACACACTCACATCCCGCTTGTCTTTAATGTGTTTTTTTTTTGGGGGGGGGGTTTCCCCCTTTTACAAAGCATTTTATATAATAACACGTGAACATGGGGTGTTTTCTATTATAATAACACAAGGAAATAAATAATTAACCAAAAACTTAAAGCAGATAACAGCGGCACGGCCGTTTCGGCTAATGATAGTGTTCAAGGCAAGGCTTTTGAAACCGTAAGTTACAGCTTCAAGTCACAACTACGACTTGGTAGCGTTCCAGGTAACCCGTAGCTCGTGTTTTTACCGTCCTGTTGTCTGTGAAAGTTCCCTATAACGGCCACTCGTAACTTCCGACCCGTGAACTCGAACCAGATCGAACTGGTATGACTTCACAGGAAGGAAAAACACAAAGTACGAGTTTCCTTGAACGCGACAACCCATGAGTTAGCAGCCCCCGCCCTTGTCAGGCATCAATTGGTCCTCGTGCTACGTCACCACATTCACGCGCAGCCCTTGGCTGCACACACAGCCCTTCATGCCGTTCTCTCCCCTCATTGGATAACACTTGTATCCCACAAGGAAAATTTTCTCCTCGGGTTACAGCAGAGCAGAGTGACGGAGAGACTCGTGTTTAGGCTGAAATACTTCATGTAAAGGCCAGTATTACTGCCATCTAGTGGTCAGTTTTCTGGGGTATAAAAAGGAGGAGGCCACTATCACCTGTAAGCTCTTCCTGTGGGTGTGTGTGCTCACCTGTGCGCATCACCACCATCTTCCCTTTGTTCTCCCCTGGTTGGCTCAGTGTTTGTTCTGCTGGCTTTGTTTGAAGCATGTCCGTGGCTCGTTGAGTGAGTTTTCTTTGTTGAATTATTTGTAATTTTTGTGTTGGTGCAGGTTCCCTTATAGTTTGGTTTTGTTCTGTTATCAGGAGACAGTGACACACAGTATAGACGGCACCTTCCATCCTCCTATTAGCCCCTTGGTTTGTGGAACAAGGTGTGTATCTTAATTTTGGGCCAGTACTTTATTTTTGATGTTTTGTTTTATTTTTTGTTTTGTGGTGATGCCGTTCAAATTATATTTTTTATTCCTTAAATAAGATTTTAGTGATTTTGTAATGGGTTAATAAAATGTAGTTTTGTTTGTTTGCTTTTTTTTATAGAAATTGGGTGCTTTTGAATCTGTGTTGGGGAAGTGGTATGTGAAGTGCAATGTGTTAAACTTTTTCTTCTTGTGTTTTTGTATATTCCCTCAGTTTTTTCCACGGTGCTACAACCAAAGCAATAAACTTATGCACCCGTAAGGAACTCTCCGCCTCCTTTATTGGGAACCAAGGGCCGCTACAGTGAAAACTTGACCATCACGTCCGAAGCCATCCTCGTCGTCCGTCGTCAGCAGCCGACACAAAGCCCACGCAGCCTGCACTTTGGCACACACGCAGTAAATGAACAGTAACCCATCTTCTAAAGGTACAGCCAAAGTCAGTAAGAGACACTGGACTGAAATAATAAAGAAACGGGAGAAAGAAAGAAAATGGAGCAACGCACTGAATGTTGTTTTTGAGTTAAATGTCAAGAATAAAACATGAAGTACGAAATTAAATTTTTTCAAGGGACTTAAAGTAGTTAAATACCAACGGTAAAAGAAGAGGCTCCACAGTAGCCCATGTATTTTAACATTCCGTGATATGATACACTTTACAATGTTCTCCTTTCAACCATTGAATATAATGTTGTAAAAAAGGACGGGTAAAGAAGACAATAAATAACAGTTTTTTAAAAAAATTTAATTTTAAACTGCATACACAAGAATAAGCTGGTTGTGTGGTACTCATTTTCTATGGGTCTACAGTTTATGATATGTAGTTTAATTGTTAAATAATTGTGTGTAAGGCAAATCACCCTTTGTGAAACTAAGCATGAACGCACAAGCTCCAGATAATCATGAACACAAACCTTTAAATTACAAAACAAGCCCTGCATAAAATGTCACTCAAATCACAAAAGATGGACAAACATTTAAAAACAGTTCCAAATCATCCCAGGTAATCCAGCTCCCGTGTGAAATAACTTTAAACACAGTACAAGGGTCGGGGAGCTGGCGAGAAAGAGAGGGTCTAAAAACAACATGAGAAAGACCTTCAGTAAAGCAAATACCAAACTAAGCAGTTTTGGGAAACAAAATAGCAAGAGAACTCTTTAAAAAAACTCCAGGACAAAACTGAAGGCATTTATGGGGTGCACTGAGACGACCTCGACAAGAATATTTCAACAAAACATAAAAAACTGAACATGACACAGTGTGTTGAACTATATTGAGCCCCTACTGCAGGACGCAGAACTGTAACTTCCACACCCCAGAAAATCACCAAGAATAATGGATGCCTAGCATCCTCCCCTCACAGCTGAGATTTGTGACATTGTGTTGTAAAAGAAAAAGGAACTATTGAGAAATATGTTAAATGATGAATTGGCAAAAAAGGAGAGGGTGGAGGGAGATCACTAAAACACACAATGAATATTGGCCTCCATTTTTAGGATATTACTTAACACAAGAAACAGTAATCTCGGGAGAGTGACCCTCTCAAATAAACAAAGCTGAAGATCGAAGGCCATTGTCCCTCATAAAAAACTCCGAAAAAGAAGTGTGGGAGCAAATGCAGAAAACTAAAGAAGCATGTCACCCTTCAGGTCCACGATACTTCTCTCTCTCGATGTGATCTCACTAGCAAAACGAGCGAAGAAGGCCGAAGCATAGCTCCTTAAGTAAAAATTATGGAAAGAGGCAAAGGAGGCGCAATAGCAAGAAAACTACAAGAAGCTGAACAAAAGCCAAAAATTGTTGCCAAATAGGAAATGAATGGAAACTTACAAGGCCGGAAGTGAAAGCAGGAAGAATGGGTGGCACAGAAATATCAAACAGAAGGAGGCTGAAATCTGCACCTGTATAAAAACCGAGAGAAGGAAGCGGAAACTGAGGATTTAAAACTTAGCTAGAAGTTGAAAAGTGAGGTGGAAATAGCAGCAGCCCGGGTAAGAGCCTCTATAAAAAAAATCTTGAAGGCTAGCAATGACATACATTCACTGAAGAAAGAAAGTGGACCTGCCGAGACGCATCATAGGATGGAAGTTTCAAGGCTAATCCACTAAACCCACAGGCCACGCCTGTTTTCAACTTCAGGCACAAAAAAAAAACAACACCTCCTTTCCAATGACAGGTCAAAGAAGGGTAATGACACAGTACAATCTAAGCACCCAAGCTATTGCAAGCCTCCTTTAGATGTAACAAGTGGCCTGTCTCCCTCACCCCCCCCTGAACCATTAAACATTCTCTGGCGACACCTTTAAAATTTCTTTGGACTGGAAAGATCTCCTTCATGGCACTTATTGACACAGAAGCCCCTCCCAGCCTTGTGAAAAAAGATGCTTCATATCTCAAACACTAATCTTGCAGGAGAAATAGCAACGCAAGGCTGTTGAGGGATTCCTGTTAAAAATAACCTAACCGACAGACAAGTTCTGAAGATTCCGGCCTATCACAGTGCTATTGGCTTTGGTTGCAACGAGAGCATTATGGGAAAATCCCTTTCATTGTTCAGGAGGAAGGGCCTTTCCGCGACACCACTTAACTTCGAAATGGCCCAAAATCAGTTGCAAGTTGACCCTTTAGCCCTCATAGAATTTTGCGCCAGAACTATCTTAAAAAGGCACTGTGCGTGATGCTATTGCGCCCGCCATGATATAAAAGCGGGCTAGCCAATCTTTATAAATGATGTGTGTGAGGAAAATCACAAACTATACATTACAGAGAAATTGCCAGACTTACCTGAAATTGGTAAACTGTCAGATGGAGCAGAATTGTTGTAGATGAGTTGGATCTGTGTCTGGTGACGTACCCCAAGCTTTTCCTCATTTTTAAAATTTACCAAGATTTTATAATGCAAAAGGGAAGCTCGGATAGGCATGTTAACCCCATTGCTATCCTCCCTGCGATTCCGCATTTTTGTGATTAAATTTCAAAGTCATGGATGACAGAATCAACATAATATCCCAGAAAGTAGAAGCAAAACACTTTAAATACAAGTACTATACTCAGTCTAATCAACTCCTCTGCTGTGGTACATGGAACATCGTATTTTTAAAAGAGCACCAAACCACCTTTGCCCATTCTGTGGAAGAACGGAAATGCAAATCTGGAATCGCTAAATTGCCCTACCGTACAGCAGAAAGAAACAATTGAAAGAACAAAAGGCAACTTTTAAATTTTCGAGAGAAACCAACTTTGTTTTGTTGGCTGCCATGTGGAAGGGAGGCAATGTTGCAAAAGGATTGCAATAGGCAGATCACACAATGCGTTGGCACAATGGGCCCAGCAAACATCCGACCTGCCTATCAATGAAGAGAAGGGGGGGGCCGCATTGATGGCAGCACTTGGAACCAAAGATCCCAATCCCATCGAAAGATAGTCTAGAAGTCAGAGAAGTCCACAATTGCTCTGTCCCACACCGTGGACTCTCGAAGTTCTGCCATCCACCTCTAATATTGTGTCCTGGTATTTTTGTCCTTCAGTGAAAGAGCCAAGAAAAAGTAGATTAACTGCAAAGCTAACCACTTATGCATATATTGGGATGCACACAGAGCAGAGTTTTCAACCTTTATTTTGGGAAAGATTATTGCGGAATAGACTTAATGTTGGAAATGCAATCGTCAGTCCAATTGAAAATTAAGCAGACAATGAGACCAGCTGTCAACACAGTCGTAGAGAGCAAGATTGCCGCACGGTCTTCAAAATTAGAGAGAATTTGCTCTGAAGACGATGCCAAATTCAGTTGCATAAGAGCTTATTCTAGGGATTTTAATATATTAATATTCCCAGTAGATAGATCGGCAATATCCCAAACTAGCCAAGAGAACTAGCCTCTGCTCAGTGGCCACATCTGAGACAACCTGGCGGACAAAACTTTCACTGTGTCACTGCCATGAACTGTGAAGGTGGGGCATAAGCTGATTTGGATATGATTGCCCGTTATTGGACTGACTCAGACAACATGGCAACCCATCTGGAGGTCAGTCAGCCAGGTGTTGGAAATGAACCTTTTTGGCGCACAGGAGTACCCAGTAGTCTTGGGTGGACGCACTATAAACCAGGATCCGTAAGCTAAATCTCCATATCGAAAGATTGGAACAACTATAAACCCAGAGTTTTTTGTACACAAGAGTTTGCAGTGAAGACGAAATGAATGCCAATGCCCCAACAGGGCCACGGGCTGATCTTACATATTCTTGAAAATGAGGACTTACAAATGAAAGGGGTACACAAAGACAAGTATGTGATGCCACAAGACAAAGCGATCGCTTCTTCCAACTCCCTAAGCAATCGAACGTAAGGCAGAGATCGAACGATACACATTATAGGTGATCCCCACCTCCCCTATTAAGAGCAGTCACGATCCATCCTCAGTATTACCAAATAACAAAGGGTTGGCTATTGTTCTCACATTCACTGCAAAACCAAAGTCTTATAAGTGGAGTCTACCCTTAGTGGTGGCTCGTTCTAGCTCTGGTCCCCAGACCCAATTAACTCATTGGTGGGAGTCCTTTGTCGCATTCAGAAGGAAGCCTGTGGTGTGTGATATTAAAGGGATAGTTTCTTCTGTTTTCTTCTGTCCAATCTTGAGGAGTAACAGAACTATATCAGAGGGTTCTATTAGGTGGGAGCATGGAGATCAGAAATACACATGCAGAGAAAACCCCAACCAGCCGTTGAAAGGCTTTCATATCCAGAAGTTTGTTGTTTCCGTTTTTGAAGATGATTGACTTCTGTCATTCTTCTGCGTTCTAATTAGTTTATAGGTGGCGCCTGTTAAGATCTTGTAGTTCAATGCAACGTATGTCAAAAGTGATGGAATCTGACAGAGCATTATCAAGTATCGTTAAATTTATTATATTAAAAAATCCATGTATGATCCCTTGTGGTTATAAAAATTCAATCATGCAATGATTGTGTGGTAAGTGTAAAAGTTGGGCCAGTATTCAACTGCCGATTCCTAGTGGTCAGTTTTCTAGCGGGTAATAAAACAAAATGCGAGGAGGCCACTATTCACCTGTAAAGCTCTTCCTGTGGGTGTTTGTGCGCACACTGTGCGCATCCACACAACCATCTTAACCCCCTTTGTTCTCCAGGTTCCTCCGTCCCCCTGTTTGGGCTCAGTGTTTTGATTTCTGCTTGGCTTTTGTTTTGAAGAGAAAGCATGTCCGTGGCTCGTTGAGTAAAGATGAGAGTTTTTCTATTTTGTTTGAAATTATTTGTAGATTTTTGTGTTGGTGCAGGTTTTCCCATTATTAGTTTTGGTTTCTTGGGGTTCTGTTATTCAGGAGAACAGCAGGACGAACCACAGTATAGAACGGCACCTATCCATCCTCCCTAATTATAGCCCCTTATGGGTTTTTTGGTGTTGGGGGGGGAAAAATAAAAAAAAGAAACAAAGGGTGTGTATCTTAATTTCTGGGGGCCAGCTACACTTTATTTTTGATAGTTTTTGTGATTAATTTTTTGTTTTCTGGTTGGTCGATGGGCCGTTTCAAGATTATATTTTTTTAATTCCTATAAATAAGATTTTAGTGATTTTGTTAATGGGTTAATAAAATGTAGTTTCTTTGTTCTGTTTTGCTTTTATTTAAGTGATAGAAATTGGGTGCTTATATTGAATCTGGTGTTGTGGGAAGTCGTAAATGTGAAAGGTGTCCAATGGGTTAAACTTAAAAACTTTTCCTTCACTTGTGTTTTTGGGTACAAAACCCTCGAGTTTTCCCCACCGTGCTAAAGATACACCAAAGCCAATAAACTTATGCAACGAACCGTAAGGAACTGCTATCTAATCCCTGGAGAAGGTGGAAACTCCAGCCTTTCCATAGCATATGCTTGGACTGTCCTTACCGTCCGCCCTCCTTTTATTTTTATTTTTGGGAACGCAAGGGCACACGCTACACTTCATGTAAGTGATTAGCATAGACGGAAACATAGGAATCCTATATTAAGGACGATTATATTAACAAAAAACATTCCACTGATTATCTGCTTTAAA